>NW_008752119.1:274983-276046 GCF_000715545.1 Opisthorchis viverrini
CTACCTCGATTTGTCCCCAGACCAGCGGCCTCCACAACCTCCTCAAAGTCCTCCACGAAGGTTCGAACATCCCCATTCTCAAAGTGATGTGGCCACGCAATCTTCACCATTATCCTGATCACGGCACCAAAGGAAAGGAAGAAGGCCCTTGCTGCGACGTTGTTTATGGAAAATATCAACTGACTGGTTACAGACTATTGGACGGGGAGGCAAACCGCTTAGTTGCATTTTACTTACAAAAATTGGACACCCAATTCTCATGAACGCGGCTTCTTGAACTTTCCCCGATACTCATTGACGCCAATTATTACTTGCTCGAATTCAAGCAAATGTTACAAAGCAACTTCACACATTCCGCAACAGCTCTCCCTTTTTCAAGAGACTTGAGGCGAAATTCTTCGAACAACACCTACTACTTGCGTGTCTACCCATCAGTAGTATCAGCGGTATCAGCAGTATTACAAAAACTGCCTTTCCACCAGTGTGCACTAAATAGCCGGGGAAGTCCCCTATGATTAAATTCAAACATCAAACTTTGAATAGCGTGTGATCAGCATACAATTGAAGGTTTAGAACTCCGTTATCTTTGCGGCGACCATCGACTCTGAATCGACCACCTAAATGTGATTACAAGGAGCTGCGACGACCTACTTGAGAATTCTAGTCGCCTACAAGGATCGCAATGTCAGTGTTGCCTGACGAATGAGCCCAAATGGCTCCCAATAGGAAGTATCCTTCTTTGCATCACAACTGCAGTCCCTTAGGGTATAAGCCGACATGACAAGCAGGCACCACTTTTTTGCGCCGGATGGCGCAAAGAAGACTGCTTATTGGAACCCAATCAGGCAAAGTGTGTTCAGCTCTGGGGCTGGGGGCAAATCACGCGCCATATGTTCCACGAATCATCGCACCTTGGTCACCGGATACACGGAGGGAGAAATGTGAAAGAGCTAAGTTCATCCTTGGCTTTCTGAGTTGCGTAACGAAGCTTGGGTCTGTGTGCGTCTTTCATGGACACAGCATACATTGAGTTCAAGGGAATATAATGTATCAGCAGGCGATG
>NW_008752119.1:279897-306220 GCF_000715545.1 Opisthorchis viverrini
ATTGCCTGCTCCACGTCTGGGCTGATCAGGAACGCGTGCTGCACGGACTTGTCGCCTGGGCGCATCGAGTGCGTTGACATTCCGTCAATCTTCAATCGATATCTGCCAACAGCTCTCACTGCTTGATTTCCTCTTACCTCAGTGATACGCCTGCTCCGGGATCAATCAAACATAACTCCTTTTCCCGTCTAAATCAACAACGGCTTGTATGGTAGCTTGTGTCAGTGCGCTAATCGCGACCCAACCAGGAAAAGAGGAGTACCCGAAAGTTTTATTGTGTACAAGCGATCGGTTACGTGGACACTGATTCTTCCAGTGGCCAGGCTTGCCACACATGTAGCACCGGCTGGTTTGAGCGTGCCTCCGCGATTCCCTCATCAAGGCTGCCAGCTGTGCGGTGAATTGATCCACCCTGATCTGCAGTTCCTCCCCTGATGAACCATCTCTGTACTCCTGCGACTGCAACGTGGACAGTGGTTCTTCGGGCAGTTCCCGGGCCAGGCGCACCAGCTCCTCCACATTCAACTGGTCACTTGCTCGCCCCTAACGCAACTGGGCACCAAGCTCTGGCTGCACATCTTCGAAGAACTGGTCGGACAGCATTGGGTGGCGCGACACTTTGTCTAGCCTCGGCCAATCACGATCCAACGACTGCTGCAGGCCGGCGAAGAACACGGTCGTGTCAGATCTAGGTGCCATCCTGGCCGTCATAGCCTCTTGGTGGTTAGGCAGTGTGTCGAACTTCGCTTCATGGGCTTCCTTAGCGGCAACCCAGTCCATCTTCCGAAGGCCTCTTCTGGCCGCATCCAGGGCCACATCGCTCAACCCTCCAGGAGGGTCTTTATCTCCGCCAACGTACCTCGATTTGTCCCCAGACCAGCGGCCTCCACAACCTCCTCAAAGTCCTCCACGAAGGTTCGAACATCCCCATTCTCAAAGTGATGTGGCCACGCAATCTTCAACATTATCCTGATCACGGCACCAAAGGAAAGGAAGAAGGCCCTTGCTGCGACGTTGTTTATGGAAAATATCAACTGACTGGTTACAAACTATTGGACGGGGAGGCAAACCGCTTAGTTGCATCTTACAAAAATTGGACACCCAATCCTCATGAACGCGGCTTCTTGAACTTTCCCCGATACTCATTGACGCCAATTATTACTTGCTCGAATTCAAGCAAATGTTACAAAGCAACTTCACACATTCCGCAACAGCTCTCCCTTTTTCAAGAGACTTGAGGCGAAATTCTTCGAACAACACCTACTACTTGCGTGTCTACCCATCAGTAGTATCAGCGGTATCAGCAGTATTACAAAAACTGCCTTTCCACCAGTGTGCACTAAATAGCCGGGGAAGTCCCCTATGATTAAATTCAAACATCAAACTTTGAATAGCGTGTGATCAGCATACAATTGAAGGTTTAGAACTCCGTTATCTTTGCGGCGACCATCGACTCTGAATCGACCACCTAAATGTGATTACAAGGAGCTGCGACGACCTACTTGAGAATTCTAGTCGCCTACAAGGATCGCAATGTCAGTGTTGCCTGACGAATGAGCCCAAATGGCTCCCAATAGGAAGTATCCTTCTTTGCATCACAACTGCAGTCCCTTAGGGTATAAGCCGACATGACAAGCAGGCACCACTTTTTTACGCTGAAAAACAATCAGGCTCAATTGAAAAATGAAGCCGGATGGCGCAAAGAAGTCTGCTTATTGGAACCCAATCAGGCAAAGTGCGTTCAGCTCTGGGGCTGGGGGCAAATCACGCGCCATATGTTCCACGAATCATCGCACCTGGGTCACCGGATACACGGAGGGAGAAATGTGAAAGAGCTAAGTTCATCCTTGGCTTTCTGAGTTGCGTAGCACCTGGGTGGATACACGGAGGGAGAAATGTGAAAGAGCTAAGTTCATCCTTGGCTTTCTGAGTTGCGTAACGAAGCTTGGGTCATGTGTGCGTCTTTCATGGACACAGCATACATGGAGTTCAAGGGAATATAATGTATCAGCAAGCGATGCCTCTGCCAATTTGACATTAAGTACGGACGTTGTAGGCTCCTATATAGAAAGGATCTCGTGGATTCAGAAGAATGTTATTTCGTTTAATGTTTGTAGGCAGCAAGGATCATAAGGCGCTTCCGTCATATGACTGACAGTCAACTGGCCTAGCGACATTTGCTTGTGCGGCGGGAAGGGGTTGGGGAGGGACATCGGTGGACGATGAACTGTGCGGTTGCCCAGGCCGAGGAGGGTGTTTGGTCTGGGGCACCACCTTGGGCCTTTGACTCAAAAGTCTAACCCACGAGACAGTGGAAGAATGTAGGATTTTCTTTGGGGGCCCTGACTCTAGCCTCTGACACAAAAGTGTGACCCACGAGGCAGTGGGAAAATGTAGGTTTTTCTTTGGGAACACTGCCCAGTGCCGACGACTCAAATTTCTAACCCACGAGACGGTGGGAAAATGTAGGGTTTACTTTGGGGACCCCGCCAGTTGTAACACTGCCCAGTGTCGACGACTCAAATTTCTAACCCACGAGACGGTGGGAAAATGTAGGGTTTACTTTGGGGACCCCGCCAGTTGTCGACGACTCAACATTCTGACCTGCACGCCTGCCGGAATTTTGTCTTACCCGAGGGCGCAGTGAATAAGGCACTACTATCTCACTCCTGATAAGGCTGCTTACAGCAGGTGCCTTTTGAAAATCACCGGGCTATTTGGTTTCAAAAGTATTTCGGCCGTGTTGGATAATGCGCCAGAGGTCATGGTCAACCGTTAGGCGATCGATGTTGGCGGTTTTGGAATCGACCTTTTCAAAGACGTCCTTCCTCGGGGGAAGGCAGCATCGCTGCTTCCATAAATATGGGCGTGCTGGTCACCTGGGGGAACATTCTGCGGCCGTCACACTTTTATCGCAGAGGACGGTACGACGTTACCCGGAGGCAACCTCGTAGCATGATTACCCGTAGTACGGGGTCTCGCTGCTCCTGATCTAGCTGATCCACTTTGGCCTTCCTGGCATTGCACCTTGTGAAGCAAAACGATCATTGCAGCACCCACGGCAAGGTGGCAGTTTAGGTCTTTCATGTGTAGACCATGTATTACGATTCATCTAACCTCGATATTACTGAGCTGCTGTGCTGTTACATTTATAAAAATAGCCACGTGAGTGAAAAATAAAACGTACGCAATGATACCTGTATGTAGGTTTGCGAAATTCCGTTCCATATAATGCCATGGAGCAGCGTAGTGGAATATATTGAGATAATCCGATTTATCGGTGATCCTTCTGAAGGATTTGTACACATGAATATGTATTGGCCAAGTTCAGAGGCAGTTGTGTCCAGACGGTGCCTTCTTATTGGTGCATTTCAGTGCTCAGTTGATGGTCGAAATGGCCCGCCGTGCGTGAGTATGTGAGTATGAGTGCATTCCGATTGAATGGACTTTCGCTTGTTGTTGTGCCGCCTATAATGCGTCATTTCTGAGATCCCTGTTTGAAATGTGATTTCTGTTCCTGCACAGGTTGACAGTAAGCCCAATCCACATAGATGAGATGTTAACGCCATAACTGTGGTAGATGTAGTTCGGCAGTGAGTTAATCTGTGGGACATGAGCGGATAACCGTTCTAGCTGTGACTTGAATCCTGAATGTAGGAGGCCTGTACTATCGAAACAGTTTAACGATTTACCCCAAGTGCGTGGAGAAAATGTTGATATCGGTTGCACTCCACAATTTGTACACCGATCTGCCTAGCCGCCTGACCGATATATCTGGCTGGAAAACAGGCTGATTACACATGAGTTCCTCAATAAGGCGGGTAAGCCCGGCATAGAACGTAATGAAGTATTTTATAACAGATATGATCCAGAGGAAAAACGAAAACAGATACCATAAGTGGTGGCGATAGCCACGAAATGTTACGCAAATTAGGCGTGCGCATCATGGAATCATGAAACAATTACGTCAAACAAACTGAGGCAGCCAGAAAGACAAGCAACTGAATAACTCAAATGAACAACATCGCATAGGAGATATATGGTCTAGAAATGAAAGAAAATGACTCAAAAGGTCAAGCAAGAGAATGTGAATTAAGTCCCTATGAAAAGCAAAAAAGCCCAAAACAATATCAGCCCGGAGGTAAAAATATTTGCAGACGAATATTCGAGATTTTATGCATGTATATGAAACATCTTGCTAACGTAGCTGATCAAGAATGCAAATTCAATTTACGTGATATCGCGCCGGACATAACAGCAGTTTCAGCACGGGTGTCTGAATGACCATAGACAGGTGTATTATGCGAGAAAACACAAAGAACTGACAATATTGTTTATGTCCACATGGTAATGCTGAATTTAGAATGCTGATTTCAGAAAGATTTTCTTGATAACGAAACATTTGATCTTCTCGGTTACAGTCCCTGTTTGTATACTCATTTTGGGTAGCTATTGACTCACCTCCTAGTTTTGTTGGGTCTTGAAAATGAAAGAGAAAGAGGCCATAACTCATGATGTCTGGGTTGGTAGCTGGCGTTCGTTCCGAATTACAGTGGAAGCCGAAAATATGTTTTTTTTTGGGAAAAGATATACGCCCACCCTACATATGCTGTCACCACTGAGAAACTTACGGGAACACAACTACTTGCAGTAGTACAAATAAATGAGCTCAAACAATTGTGCAGCGAATAGCTCGGAGATTCTCCACAGACTTGATTCAATCATCGAACTTTGAATAGCACGTCTGGATGGGGTTGAGTATGTAGGAAGATAATTGTATTTTGACAGGTTGCAAATTTTGGCTTCCGAGGAGTAATAAACGGGCAAATCAGTAAACGATAACTGTTGGTTTCGCGCTGGAAGCAGTTGCGTCAGGTTGATGAGCTTTCATAAGAGATTTGTATATGGGGATATTGAGTTCAACTTGTATTTATTTTGATGTGTATGTCTGGGAGTAAACATTACAAACGATCCAATGTGGAACGTTTTATTAAACGCTTAAGAATTCAGACGTCACATTATTTATCCCGAAAATATTTCAGCGGCAATCCATTCACCTTTTCTGCTAGCAGATTATTCTAGAGTATATGCGGTTCACCGATTAAAAAACGGCTACTCTCCGAATTCTCAGCATCCTTTATTTATAAGAATAACATTTTCAAATGCAAAATGATTTTTTGTGAACTTCTCTGATGGTACTAACGATTTTTCTAGGTACACCTGTAAAACCTCCGACCCTATAACAAGCGTCACAAGGACGAAAATTATGTGACAATATCCTGCCCAAAGTACAATCTATCCTGAGAAATCTAAACCTAGAATTTGGTCAGCTGTTCAGTTGGTGGTGAGATTAGTCCACAATGCGTGGGCTTCTGCGTGTGTATGTGACTGTTGTAGTAGAACTGTACTATAAGAAATGTTTAAGTGCTTTGACGTAAATGCATGGATTGCAGTAATTGAATCGACTTCTCATTACTTTCACTCTGTTGGGTTTTTTGGAGTAAAACGCGCATATCGTTCATGCTCAGCGGTTCGTAAGCAGAGCGGCCCAGCTACCTGACATATGCATTAGGCTGGACATTCTACAACGGGGACGTGGCAGACGCAGTATTTACGGTTTCTCAGTTCAGCCGAGCACTCAGCCCTCAATAGTTGTCATTGTAGCGTGTCGTCAGTTGGCAAAACGAGTGTCAAAATTGAGAGTTTTAAGTTCCATCCGGGTGTATCTTTCTGGGTACAAACATGGAATCTAGAGAGTAGCCCGGGTATCTTCAGCGTGAATAGTTGATTGTGCGAAGTGTTTGATTTGATATCTTGTAAACCTACCGCCTGCTGCTGTCCGGCGTCGAAATGGAAACGAGTTATCACAGTAAATTTCTACCTCACTGAATCTACCGGGGATCAGGTTGCACATATCTCACGTGTGTTTTGAAAGCTGGGAGTTAGGTTAACGACCTTGCAGAAATTCAGGGGGCGTAAGTTAAATAACCATTTCACACCGGATTTCATATTGATGAAAACCGAAAATAGCTTCCAAAGGTGGATTTAAAAAGGGTGCAATTATTTATGCAGTCAATCCGTGCTCCGCAAAATCATGTACAAAAATCTGTGCTCCGCAAAATCATGTACAAAATTACGTCCAACCAAGTAAGGCAACCATAATGACTACAATCCGATTAGCTCCTTTCAACGTTTGTTTTTTCAGAGGGCCTATTTATTTATCGCAATTATACAAATCGACTAAATGATGACGAGGTTTGGTGCACCTAACGAATAGCGTTGGTCCGTGCACTATCCGGCAACTTTGCGCAAGTCGCTTTCACGCGTTTGTGCATAATTTGGGCATCATTCGTTTGAATGTGGGTGACATTTCTGTGATACCCAACAAAACATCAAGAGCAATTTCAGCACGGGGCGCGCTGCCTCTCTTGTGTATTGCTTTATGCAAATTTTACAAAATGAGCACATAAAGAATCCCCCGGTGTAATTCAGTTAACGGTTTTCAACCAATCTATCGCGTGGTTTCTGTAAATGTAATTAATATCCATGGGTGATGCTAATCAGTGCGCATTATGTTGTCATCCGTTTCCTTGTTTTGAGAGACTGTGGAGAGGTGTGTCATACGGTGCCGATATGTTGACTCACTATCATTTCCTTTTGGTGCTACAAAATGAAAGATTGAGTAACAAATCATGATGTCTGGCTGCCAGCTGGCGTTCGTACGGAATCACACTGCAAGCAGTAATTGGGTTTTAGGAGGTTGATAGCCGGATTGAAGATGAGCGAAGAATGGTCAGACTACGTATGATGTCAACAATGCCAAACGTACGCGGATAGAACTACTTGTATCATTACAGACAAACCCCATTTAACAAATATGCAGGAAATGGCTTAGAGATTTGTCCTGAATAAAATCCATCAAGTGGCATTGATTAGTGTATTTGTATGGGGAATATCCTTTTCAGTCGTCATTTTGAAGGGAAGTCAATTTAAAATTCCTAGGATGAAATATGCGGTATCAGTAATTTCCATATTCTAAGCGTTTTACAATTAGATCCAATGTTTGAACAAGGCGCTTTTGACTGTCTAATTTTAGGAAAGTGCGCTCAGTGAGTAGTCGCTATCAGCAGATGACGGTTCGCGTTGTTGTTCATGTGAATGTACGTGATCCAGAGTGCTAATACATTTTACGTGATATGGTTTGCACGTTGAAAGCAACTTAACAAGGCTGACGTGCCTCTAAGATGTATNAAAATGACCGCATAGGGCATCCAAGGACAAAAATTATCTTAGGGACGCCTCATCGTTCAACACGTGCTCTCTGTGAATGTGACTTTTACACAGGCGTGGCGCTACTCAGTGTCCGTATCAGTGTCATCCATTTTGTATTGGAACTACGTAGACACGCGTGTTATACGAAGAAATACAAATACTGACAATATTCTGCGATGCGCATATGGTAAGGAACAACTTGGTGTATCATGCTGATTTAGCATGCTGATTGCAGAGGGATTAGCTTGATAAATAGACATCTGATATTCTCGTTCATAGTTCAAATAACCATTCCTCTTTGTATACTCATCTGGGATAGCTATTGAGTCACCTTTCTTATCTGCCGGTCGTTCAAAGTTGAAAGGGAATAGATCATAACATTAGAGATCTGGTGTTTGTACAGAATATCAGTGCAACCGGTAATCCGGTGTTTGCGGGTTGGTGAGAAAGAAGATCATACTGCAAATGCTATCCTCACTGACGAACGTACAGTTATAGAGCTACTGGTGAAAGGAAGAAGGCCTTCACTGCGGAGTTCTTTATTAAAAATCCGTGAACTTGTGTGTTACGCGAACATACGTGGTAAAAACAACTTGGTATATCACGCTGCTTGTAGCATGCTTGTCTCGGGGAGATATGCTTGATAACACGACTTTTGATCCTCTCCTTTATAGTTCAAATAACTGTTCTTGTTTGTACGCTCATCTTGCATGGCTATTGACTCACCTTCCGTTGCTGTTGGTTGTTCAAAAGAGTAATAAGCCATAACTCATGATGTCCGGGTTGGAAGCTGGTGTTCGTACATAATTACAGTGCAAGCGGCAATTGGGTGTTCGGAGATTCGTAACCGGTTTTGTGATGAGCGAAAAACGGACACTCCACGAATGATGTAACCACTGCCAAACATACGGGATTCGAGCTACCGGTCGCATTATAATGCCGCATTAACACAATTGTGCAATAACGAGCTGTGGAATTCCCCTAAGTTTGGGTTTAAACATCAAACCATGAGTAGCCCGTCTGCATGGGAGCCGATATGCAGGTAGGTGTGTGTGATTTGACACGGTGTAAATTTGGTCTTCGCATGAAGAACACACGGGCGAATCGGAAAATGGTAATTTCTGGAGACGCCGTGGACCATTTAACGCACTGTGGCAAAAACCATGACAAATACAGTTGCCGACAAGGAAACATTTAACGGACACATTTCCCTGTGCAGGATTTAATATTCCACGCTGAACTCAATTATTATGTAGCTGAGTAGTTGAATATTCAGCAACCGCCATAAAGAATCCGTCCACATTTCCATTTATGAATATAGTATCCAGAAGTGCTCAGCGAATGACGGTCGTGCTACGTATGATGTCACCACTGCCAAACGCACGCGGATAGAACCACTTCTATCAGTGCAGACAAACAGAGTCTACACATTTCTGCAGCGAATAGCTTGGGGATATGTCTGAACTAAAATTTAATAAATAGCATTCAATAATGTATCTGAATGGCGCTTAGTTTTCAGGAACATTCTTTGTAAGTAAGCAAACGTTATCAGGATTTTCTTAAACGTAAGCGTTTTACAAATAGACAAGCAACTCCCTTTCGAAGTTTCTCTATTGTTTATTTAATAGAGTGGCATATGTCAAGCGCAGTGTGCAGCGTACTGTAAATTCCACAACGCTACTAACAACTTTGCTAGGTTCACTTGGCCAAATCTCTTACCGTATATTAAGTGTTCCGAGCACGACAAATAGGTGAAAAAATCCTGTCTCAAATACCATTTCTATCGAAAATATATGTGCTGCAGTTTGCGCTATTACAATTCACCATTCGACTAGACACCCTTAAATCTGTCGAAGGAATAACAAAACTGCACGCTAACAGAATATTTGATTTGCCATATTTTTCTCACCATCATCATCATCACCATCATTTTCTGCTGTAATGGCCGCTTACTCGTCGCTCAGTGGTCGCAGGTGCCACAGTTTCATTCACCGATGATTTATATTGAGAAATAGTTAGCTGCGCATTGCCGGCGGGAGATGATACTTTGGTGCACAAATCCAGCATTCTCAGTGTGCTGTCAAATAGAGGGATGGAAAAGGGAGCCATGCATTGAAGGCAATAGCTTGGATGCACGAGCGCCATTGAGGGCGCGCCTGGGCAATATCTGACAATGCTTCTTGCCAATGATGTTGACCGTCTCCTGGTGACCATCCAAGAAGACGGTAATGACCAGTGCAGCTGAGTTGTGAGTAATGGCTTCCATACCTCGTCGCCAAGCGAATGTTTTACCACCTGTAGCTTTCTTCCACTTTTCGGGTGGTTCTGCGAAACAGGCCCTTCAGGGAAGTCGGTTGACGGGCATACGGAGCAGGTGGATATGATAACGCAACATATGCAATATGGTTAGTTCTTCCATTCAGAGTGAGTTATTTCTCCAAAATACCATTAATCGAAGTTCAGCACTGCCGATACAGTGTTTCCACCAGATTCGTGTAATGCTCCGAAGACATTGATGGTCAATCACTGAAAGCCCTATGACGTCCTCGACGCGCAGCGGCCAGGTTTCTGTTCCATATAGTAATATGGAGCGCGCCGCAGCATTGTAAACTCGACCCTGGACAGAGAAGCGGCGGTCACGCCTGCGCCACAGGAGGAGTAGGTTCACAGAAGCTGCTCTGGCCCTCCAAATTCGGATGGAAATATCATCGTTTGCGAGACCACCGAGACCGATACAGCAGCTCAGGTGAAGATATTTGTTTACTATCTCAATCGGTTCATCCGCAATCATGGGGCTCGGGTTCTAGCCCACCTAATCGTGCAACAGCAATTTATACTTTGCAGGTGTGAAGCGCATGCCGAACCACGAGGCAGAATTATTTAGATTATTCAAGATTGTTTACATCACAGCGGGGTCAGATCCAAGAAGAGCTATGTCGTCTGAGTACTCTATATCTGTGAGCAAAGGCCGAGGGAGAACGTCGAACCCGCCAACATTAACGCCTTGTGGTGAGTCTGACATGATCGTACCAATGACGACGTTGAAGAAAGTAGGTGAAAGTGGACAGTCCTGTCGGACACCATTTGATGTACATCCCGTAGACCTTTATACGGCCGCGGGAGTTGGCGTACAGCGCCTTAAAGGGGGTCAAGCATTTATTGGGAACACCTTTGCTCCATAGGCACCGCCATAGTGCTGTGTGGTCCAGAGAGCCAAAAGCAGCTTTCGGTTCACGAAGCACAACCATTTTCCGTTGCTGGAACCAGCATTGCATTTCGAGAAACTGTCGTAGGGTGGAGATATGATCGATGCCAACTCCTGCTGGACGGAATTCACCTTGATTTACACGGATCTGTCTCTCCGTGTGTTCAGTCAACCATCGAATGTTAAGGCCAGAGGGCAGCTTCGATGCCCCAGGTTTCATGCTGATGCCACGGTAATTTCAGTTAACGTCTGCGTGCAACTGTTTATTATTTTGAATTTGGATACGTTTTCTGTGATATCCGGCATTATACTAACAACACTTGTGCTTGGAGCACTCTTTAAATAATGTGACTGTATGGCGGATGGTATGCAGGATGATGCATGTCATTCGACAGGAGCAAGGTCTAGACGTTGTGGGGGAATACACGGGCATGTAATGAAACGGTAACTTCTGGAGTCTCGCTTAAGTCTCGTGTTTTATACGTAGAAACACAATATGCTGGGAATTTTACATGTTTAACGTGAATTTGTTATACCATCCTACATATCGCATGCTGATTGCAGAGAGAGTTGCCTGTTAACGAAACTGTTGATTTCTGGGTTATAGTTCAAGTAACCATGCCCGTTTTTATACCCTTTTCGAATAGCTGCAGACTCACATCCATCTTGCGCGGGCTCTTCGAAATGAAAGAGTAATAGGCCATAACTCATGATGTCTGGGCTGGTAGCTGGCGTTCGTACAAAAGTATAAAGCAAGTGCGCTTAGTGCGTTGTAGCTTTAGGGCAGCACCTAGGTAACCTAGTATAGTCCAATTTCATTACGAGTTCCCCAAGGATCGTCTGCTATTTTTAAAGCTATATGAAATAACAAAAAAATTATCTGAAAATGGACATTTGTATGAGTGAACTTGAGGATGAAATCCGAAATAGAAAATTCTCCCCTTGGGAAACGGAGGCTTTGTGGAGAGAAAGAGAACATGGTTGGATTTACCCTTTCTCATCGCGGCTAGGCTATTTACACTGTAAATTACATCTCATTACATATAAGAAGTGCATACGTTGGTTCGATCATACTAGGACAGATCTAACCCAAAACGCGCTATCGTAGGCGGGGTAAACGGAATTCCAGCTTTTAGAGTCACTTACAGCAGGAGGATATCGTCATTTACACTATAACCGTCTGGACGAATCACCTCACCAAAATTGAAACAAAGTCTCTTTGACTTAGGTCATGAACTTATGAGGAATTTAACGCATAATCATCTATCTGGCATATTCGTTGGCGTAAATATATAATGCTGTAGAAACCAGCTTGCTATTACTGTTGGCTCCGACCACAATCGTCCATTTCAATCTTATGACTGCATTGCTGAGCCCAAACTCTTGGAATTCCAGAACATCAGTGTATTTCCATAGTTCCTGTTGACTTTCCGTTTATGTTACGCACCTAGGATTGCAAATAAATCCCGGAATATTTGCGCGGAAGCTTAGTACGCCAGCAAATTATTACAAATAAGTCAGTAAACAGACAAGATAATTTTTGCATGAGACATCAGTGGCTGGTAACGTGTGGAAGGACTCTGCCACCAAGTTTACTTTGCGGGTTACATAAAAGTTCGTCAAATTCTTCCGAAAAAATTCGAGGAGTTTCAATGTAACTATTTGGTTGCATGATAACCTCGGACGTGTTGTTTCCAACCTCGGACGAAAATGTGCTTACGTTACAAAACATGCCGAACGCCGTTTTAAACGTGATTCTAACAGCGAGAACCTGGAACCACGGGGGATTCTGTTAGGTTAGTTGGCCAAGTTGGTTAGGCCCACTGATTGCGGTCGGCGTTAATTTGGCCCAATAGTGGAAGCTGTTGAAGGCATTCACTCAAATCGCAGGTATTTGCACTCTAGGCAAGGTGCCAATATATATGCATGGATTGCTGGAGGCTGGAAAGCCCATAGTATTATGAATCCTTCATAGGTTTTGACATAAAATGCGTGGTTTCAGTGAATGAATCGAGTTCTCATTCACTTCACTCTGTAAGATTTCGTGGAGGGAAATACGCATATCGTTTTTTCCTCAGCTATTCGTGCACAGAGCTGCTCAGCTGCCCAACCAAAGTATTTGCCTGGATATTCTGCACAGGAAATTTTGCAGACGCAGAATTGACGGATTTCCACTTAGCCCTCAACAAATATCGCAGTAACGTGTCTTAATTTTGCAACTCGGTGTCTAAAAGTAAGAGTTTTATAGTGCTTTCAGTGTAGATTCCAAAGTGCAAACATGAAATCAGGAAAGTGGCCCTTGCGGATTCCACCTGAAATTTTGTTTTTGAGAAATATTCACATTGATATGTTATTAACTTACCGCCTGCTGTTGTTCGCGGATGTGCAGTGGGAATAGAAACATGTTATCTCATTATTGCTCCACCTCGCTTAACCTGCCGGTGTTCAGGTTGCGCATGCCTCATGCGTGTTTCGAAACCAAAGTGGTGCTTCAAAATTTACCTCATTCTATATACGTGAGTGCAAAAGGCAACTAACACATTCCGGTTTAGAAAGTTTACACACTTACCGGCATCTTCAATTTCCGCTTCGCAATTGAAATTTTGGTCAAAGAATCACGTGTTAATTCCACATGATTGACTGAACATCATCTCCGGCTTTTGATCCTTACAAAATTGAGTGATCTTCCCTCATTCAAGTCCATCGAAATTCAAATCATTATGGAAGAATACCTGGGAAAATGACTTGTTGCTCTATTAAGGCAATTCAGATTCTGATAACAACGTTCTGTTGGATAAACATCTCTTCGTAATGGAGCATTATACGGGAAGAAAAATTCACAAAATAGGTGATCCTGAAGACGGCCCATCATGGACCGCTCCGGGGATATTTCGTCAAACATAATCCGAAGCGTGTGTAGGCAATTTCATTCTACCGTCAGCCATCAATTGTTAGCTTATCATTGTGAAAACCACCGCCGTTGTAAAGTGATACAAAATAAACACCGCAAATCAAGCGTAGTTGCCGAAATTCACATCCGGCGTAAACCTAAGGCATTCAAATTAAAACACCAAGTAAAGAAATACATACGCCTGCATATAAGTGCAAGCCTTTCATCGAAAGTAACATGGTACTTAACAGTGAGGGTTTTATTTCCTTTACAAAACCAAAAGGCAATCAGCAGATGAAATTTTGCGTCTTAGTGGAGGTTTGGAACAGCTTGTGGACGTAGATGATCAATAATGCAAATACAATTTATGCGATATGGTAACGACCTTGTAGGCAACTTGGCAATGGTGTCATGCTTCTATTGGTCATCGACAGGCAGATTCTACAAGAAAGACTGCAAAAGAAATCACAGCATAGTCCTTATGTTAAGGAGACCAACCCATTCAGCGCGTGCTCCCTTCGAAACTGATTAACGTATATCTTTGAGGCTAAATCAATTCGCGTTATTTTTTCATCCATTGGGTATTGAAAGTACGTAGACAGATTTCTGCCAATATTCTGGGATGTCCACTTGATAACAAACAACTTGGTTTATCATACTGCCTGTAGCATGCTGATTCCAGGGAGATTTGCTTGATACCCAGACTACAGATATACTCGTTCTTCGTTTAAATAACCAGTCCTGTTTATATACTCATCTAGAAAAGCTATTGGGTCACCTTTCTTATCTGCCGGTCGTTAAAGGCGAAAGGGCAATAGGTCATAACACATGAGATCTGGTGTTTTTACAGACTAACAGTGCAACCGGTAATCCGGTGTTTGCGGGTTGGTGAGAATGAAGATCATACTGCATATGCTATCCCCACTGCCAAACGTACAGTTATAGAGCTACTAGTGAAAGGGAGAAAGCCTTTGCTGCGGAGTTCTTTATTAGATTAGATTTAGAATGCAAACATGAAAATTTGGAATCACCTGTGCGGATTCATCCTTAGAGTAGTAATGCGAACATGTGATATTTGGCATGATGAAACTTACCTCCTGGTACTAATAAGTGAGGCGTCAGTTGTCAAGGCGTGTTTAAAATTGAAAAATTCAGGTTCCTTCCGGGTGTATCATTCTGGGTACAAACATGAAATCTAGATAGTGGCCCGTGCGGATTCAACCAGAATATCTGTTTGTGCGGAATGTTTAACTTGATATGAAACAACCTTAGCGCCGGCTGCTGTCCGGTGGTGTACAGTGCAAATGGAAACGAGTTATCTCAGTAATTTTCTACCTCACTGAATCTGCCGGGGATCAGGTTACACATGTCACATATGTGTTTCAAAAGCTAGGCGTTATGTTACCGACTAATGTACACTCGCTCATTGGGCAGAAATCCCAGGGCCGTAATTTAAATAAGCACTTTACACCAGATCTCATCCCGATGAGTATCGAAAATAGCTTGCGAAAATGGCCTTGAAAAGCGTGCAATTATGCATGAAGTCAATTTAAATCATGAACGAAATTACGCCAACCAACATGAAAGACTAGAATCCGCTTAGCTCCGGCCAACATCTGTTTTTCTAGAGATCCATGATGAGAGCATATATCTCGGAATTATAAAAATTGACTAAATTGGGATGACGTTCGGTCCAATTAACGGCTACCGTTGGACCATTCGTTATCAGGAACTGTTGAGCAAGTGACACTTTGCACGTGTGTGCATATTTTGAACATCATTCGTAGGAATGTGGATGAGATTTCCGTAATATCTACCAATTTCGGCACGGGGCACGGCGCTTATCTTGTGTATCGATATACGCATATTCTACAAAATGAGCGCAAAAGGGATACCTCCTTAGAATTCAGAAAACGGAGTTCAACCAATTTATTGTGTGATTGCTGTAAATGTAATTAATATCGATGGATGACACCAATCAGTCCGCATTATGTTGTCATCAGATTTCTTGTTTTTTAAGTCTGTGGAGAGAAGTGTCATTGGAGGACGATATGCTAAATTGTTGTTGACTCACTTTCATTTTCTTTGGGAAACAGAAATGACGTTTTTGCAGAATCACAGTACAAGCAGTGATTGGGTTTTAGGATATTGATTTTCGGTTTGATGAAAATAAGCGAAGAATTTTCAGAAGGCTTATGATGTCAACAGTGCCAAACGTATGCTGGTTCTGCCTGATGTGCGTTTCCCGGTTTGTGGTGAAAACTGAAAAACTGGGGAAGCCTCTGGGCGGATTCTCCGCAAAGTTTGAGTGCGAAAATGGGATATTTGGCATGATCTAAACTTACCTCCTGGTACTATCCGGTTTATGATGAAAACTGGAAAACCGGGGAAGCCTCTGAGCGGATTCATCCGCGAAGTTTGAGTGCGAAAATGGGATATTCGGCATGATCTAAACTTACCTCCTGGTACTAATGAATAAGGCGTTTTGGAAATGGAAACCACATATCTTAGTATTTCGCACATCAATTCATCATCCCGGAATAATGATGCGTGCGGCAAAATGGCCAGGTTTTTTTCCGACAAAGCCATTTAGCCCTGAGAATATTTCGAGAGAGTCACACTCGCAGTTTAGCTGATTTCAGATAGGAGGCCTTCTTTACATGTGGTCTTGCACAACAAAGACGTAGGCATAAGCACTTTCGGATTTAGGAGTTGTTCCACTTGCAACCATATGACGCCTGTACGATAGCAATACTTCTTTTCTAACAACTGATCTTCGGAATAAAGATCTCCGCAAGTTTTTTTCCACTGCAGTTAATAGTCTGCTTGTGTTACAAGTGGAAATGTCAGGCCATTTGGTCACACAGTTGGCTGCGAACCGTCGGTTGAGACCGCTGAAACATTCGCTAGAATATGTGATATCGTTTAGATGGCGAACCTGGAAATGATGAGGAATTGGATGCGGGTGCTTTTTATGTTCCCGGTCTCCAAGGTCTGGGTTTACTAAATAAGTCTTGGAGAGCGCAGTGATGGTTGCCTATATACATGCAATGCAAATCCAGGTGGAGCGTACCGCAGTGAAGCGCTGAATTCCTTCGAAGACCATATAGCCAAAGTCATGTTATTTTACAACACGAGCAAGAGAAAGTGAACGCACACAAAAATTCGGGCTTCGAATGTTGCAGTACGCTGTTGCCGTCATTCCCAGTGGACGAGCGTAAACATTTGATCTGCCTTCACCAAATGCATTCTTAATACCGGGGGATGGGAATACGGACACACAAAATACTCACGTGAATCTTTATAGAATTCGTGGAATAGGGGTAAACCTATTCCATTTTATACCTTCTCCGAAACATCGCATTCCCGGAAGCTGGCTACTACAAATTAGCCGATTCTATATGTGCATGAATAGGATGTGCATAAACGAAAAGTTTCAAGGCGATCGATGGATAAACTCTCTCGTCTAAATTATTTATGGTGAAATTTGCATGCACTAAGCCAATGAAGATGCTCAGACAGACATTGGAGGGACCGCAAAAATTATATTTTGAAAGATGACCAGGAAGAGTTGGAATGCTTGGATTGATCCGTGGATTTAACCGAACCAGGCAAAGTATATCAATCCAGAGTTTATATCAAGCTTATATCAAGTACGAAAAATTACGTGACAATATCCCGTCTAAAACGCCATTTCTGCTGCTGATTACTTTAATGTCCCTACAATATGAGCAACTAGATACAAACATCTTTAAGACGATTTCGTCTGTCTACTTTGAACGAAGCGCGCTCATTGGGTTGGCGCTTTAAAGCAACGTACCAAGAAACCTAGCATAGCACAGTTTCAGCACGATTTCGCAAATGATCGTCTGTTATTTTTACGGCGATGAGAAATAACAAAAATTTCGTCTCCAAAGGGACATTTGTATGAATAAAATTGATGTTCAACTCCGAAACAGAATATCATCACCTTGAGAACCAGGGACGTTGTGGAGAGAAAGAAAACGTGGTTGAGTTTGCCCCCTTCTAATCAGGGATAAGTTATGATACACTAAAAACTACAGATTGACGCCTCCAAGAAGTGCATATGTTGGTCTAGGAATGTCGCGTATATGGATGTGTACACATGCATATATCCCATGTAAAATCGAGGCATAGAGTACCAGGTACGCTTTCGTTGCAGCCTTTTTCCAGGTTTATTTGTGTCATATATTGCTGAATTTACAAGATTGCGCAAGTGTCGTGAGTGTAAATTTAGTGTTTTGGACTGTGTCATACCACCCCATCCGATCAAACTAGGCCAGATTTGGGCAACCGAGTTAACCCAAAGCGAGTTATCGTAGGTGAGAAAAGCGATTTTCAAGCTTTCAGCGTCACTACAAAAAGGAGGATAGTGGCACGTTAACTCTATCCGTCTGGACAAATCACGTGGACATAAAATGAACTAAATTCCCCAGGTCAAAATTCAAAACGAATTCGGATTTTCACGCATCATCAGATATCTGGTGTATGGGTTGCCGTGAATTTCTTTTGCTACAGAATGTTACATGTCGTCCACTGTTGGCTCCATCCACAATCGTCGCTGCCGATCTAAGGCTTCCCAGTTGCGTTCAAAAATTTGGTTTCTTGGACAACAAGGCGCTCATCTACTCCTACGTGTAGGTGCTCAACTACTTAACCTATACATTTGGCTAGACATTCTGGACAGGGAATTTGGTAGGCACAGATTTTACGCTTCCACATTTATACTGGCTACTTAGCCCTCTAAAATGTAGTTGTAACCTGTCGTTATCTGGCGCTAAGTTATGTTGCACTAGAAACTGCAAATTTACACCCTTAAGAAGTGCATGTGTTGGTCTAAGTATGCCGCGCACATATATGTTTACACATGCATACATCCCGTGAAAATTGGAGGTGTAATGTACGAGGCAAATCATAGTTGCAGCCTTTCCCCAGATTTGCTCATGCCATATATTGCTGAATTTACATGTGTGTGTAAATGCAATATTTTGGGCTTTGTTTTCTCACATCTCACAACGGGATCATATTGTCATTAGATCTTAATCCGTCTGGGCAAATCATGTGGCCAAAAATGAAACAAATTCCCTATGGTGAAGTACAGGGACGAATATGGAATTGCACGCATAATCACAAAGTCGGATAACTGACACATTGGTTGCCACAAATTTCTAGTGCTACAGACACTTGCTAGTCATCCGCTGTTGGCTCCTTCGATGTCGACCTAATGGTTAAGAATTAGCGCTCAGAAATCTTGGAAAACTAGAACGTGATTGAATTTTACATTTACGTTCGACTGTTCGCTTAATTTTGCGACTTCTCCTGCCAATACACCCCGCGATATTCGCAAAGAAGCTTAGTGCGCTAGCAAGTTATTACCAAAAATTTAGCAGAAACACAAGATGAATTTTAAACGAGACATCAAAGGCTGCTAACGTGAGAAATGATTCTGTCGCCGAGTTACATTGCGAGTTACAGAAAAGTGCGCAAAATGGTTCCGAAAAAATCGTTCGTTACCGGATTATAGCCTTTTAAACTCCATCCACTCTATCAGGTTTCTTGGATAGAAAGGCGCACATGGTTAAGTTTCAGCTATTCCTACACGGAGCTGCCAAGCTGGATAACATTTGCGTTCGGCTGAACATTCTGGACAGGGAATTAGTTAGATAGAGATTTTACGCTTTTCCAGTCCCACTGCCTACTTAGCTCTCAAAAATTTTCTTTGTAACGTGTCGTTATTTGGCAACACGGGTGTTAAACTGATGAGAATTTCAAGGTCCTCCGGGGTGTGTCTTCCTGGATAAAAACATGAAATCCAGAAATTAGCTCTTGCGGATTCAACCCGGATATTTAATTGTGAAGAATGATAAATTTGGTATGTTGCAAACTTACCTTCCGCTATTGTTGGGGATGTGCCATGGAAATAGAAACGAGTTATCTCAGTAATTTTGTACCTCACTGAAGCTGCCGGTGTTCAGTTTGCACTTGTATCATGCGTGTTTCAAAACATATATGCTAGGGGAACCATTTGTGCACACTTGCTTAATGGAGTAGTGATTCTAGGAGCACATTGTAAATAACTACTTCATTAAACATCTCGTCCCCATGGGTATCGATATTAGCTTCCAAATGTGCATTGAAAAAGGATGCAATAAGATATGCTGTCCACCGGTGCTTCAAAAAACCACGAACGTCAGCTAACTAGAATGACTAGATTCCGATTAGGTGCCGCCAACATTTGTTCCCTCAGACAGCAAGTGTGAAAGCACCTTCTTCGGAATTATACAAAGTAACTAAACTAGGATGAGGTTTGATGCGCTTAACGGCTAACGTTGGTCCGTATATTATCAAGAACCATTGAGCAGTTGACTGTTCGCACGTTTGTGCACACTCTAATGATCACACAACTGTAGATTATTAGGGATGTGAATGCGTTTCGTGTTACATCCAACAAGAATATAACAGCAACCTATGCTCGAAGGTTCTCCATTGAATAAATTGGTACATCCAACTTTGAATAATGTGTCCGTATGGCGGACGGTGTGGAGGAAGATGATTGCAACTCAAAACGACGAATGTTTAGGATTACCAAGAGGAATGCCCGGGCAAATCGGAAAATGATAGTTTCTGGAGTCGTGCTGGATTATATTTGGTAGCTAGCGCAGTGGATTAAGGGTAAGATCTTGTACAGTTGCCTACAAAATAAGCAATTAACTGACATATTTTTTCGTGCAAAATGATACCGATACTATGTAATTTTCCGACGTGAACTCAATAAACATTTAGCTGAGCGGTTGAATGTTAAAAAACCGCAATAAAGGGTGCATCCTGATTTCCGCTTCAGAATAGAATTTCCATACGCGCTCGATCAGCTAGTCGGAGGTTCATCTAGGCAACAAAATGCAAATGGGCATTTAAGGCTGTCTTCAAAATGCGCGTTCAGAATTGTAGACAAACGTTCCCAACACAGTTGCAACAGGAACCCGCGGATAGCAAACTAATCTGACCCGAATGGAATTTCTTCATCCGCCGAAGAGAGGAAAATGACTGCAAAAGTTCTTCCACTACGTAATTCGGGTTGGAAAATCCAAATAAGCTTCAAATTTTACATGTGTTCAACGTAAATTATTGTTACACCATATGGATGCCTCAAAGTGCGCACCTCAATTTTTCATCACTCTGTGGACGCTTGACGCGGGAATCAGTTCAAACAAACAAATAACTAATTCCTCAGCAATGCATAATATGTGCATTATCTCAGAGTACGCAGTATTAAGTTGTTTAAATTTGACAACGTCGCTGTTGGATGTCAGAATAGCATTTTTCATATCTGGGGTATACCACGCAAAACTCCACTGTGATTCAGCTGACTGGTACAGAGAAATATGGGGTGTTCGGCAACAATACGAATGACAATTCTTGTCTAGGCCGTACGAGAGTTGGCGAAAAAATTTGGGTGTTTGGCGCAATATTTTTTCATCAAATCAGTCTTTATGAAACACGGAATTCCCGCGACTGCGTTTTCCATTTCCCCATGCGATTATAATGAGACATTGATGTTTGGTAAATGTTCGTGATATCCACTTCGTTTTGTGCTCTGATCTCACAATTTTGACGGAGTTATTAGCCAGTTGCCAAAAGGCGCGTAAAACACTCTTACCAAAGCAACATGTGCAGTTGTTTAATTACGGGCCATTTTTGTATTAGCGAAATATTCCTTGCAAACGTTTGTGGGCAAAACCACTACCCTCTAGCCCCGTACCAATGTGATTCGAATAACGCACCGGTGATGAAATGATTGCGCTCAATTTGCCCAGCTTAGCGAACAAGCGAAAGAACTTCTACGCTACCTAAGCGTACCCTAACACAACCCACGATTTTCCTGTGATCACAAGCGACCTACTTTTGTTTCTGTTGGCAATTCATAGGGAGCAAAGATTACAATAATACTATTGCGGCAATACAGCTGGTAAAAAATTCCTAAGCTTGCTGCCTACCTTATTCCATAAATCGCTTTGTCAAAGATGGGATTGCATCAACACTTCTTCGCATTCAGCATAATCCCTAGATGGAATTTGCTCTGGACCTAGGGGCCAGCGTGCAAACCGTGTGATTCAAAGCGTCATCAGTCAGATTGAATTTTTAGTCCACTAAAATGCAACTTTTGGGTTCACTCCAAACCGGTTACTTGTAAATACCATCATCATCATACACAAATACAAATATACTTCTTCGCATTCTGAATAATTCGAAAATGGCGTAAGACCATATTACTTGCGCTCCTGTTGCGGACACATTACGTTTCGTCGCAAACACTGCTTTGCTCTTTCGTTCTCGGTGAACATCGTGTGATTCAAAACGCAATCAGTCGGATTCAGTTTGTCGTCAAATAAAACGCGATTTTGGAATTCACTCCAAACCGGTTACTTGGAAATACCATATGTAATCCTGATTGAGGTAAAGCCCAATTCTGCTGGTGAGGACAATCAAACTAGTGTGGTCCAATAATGTACGATTCACAATTTTGATAGTACACAATTTTGAGATTAAACCTTCTTGAGATTATCCTTCTCCGATTGCTCACATGAGACCGGATACTCCACTCAATGTAATATGGTAACCTCAAGGAATTAGTCATTTGCAGACAGTCACAGGCCAACTGAAAGTCATATGCAATGCAANTATATATATATATATATATATATTGCTCGTAAGTTTTCTAACACACTTCCCGACAAAGCCAGTTACCCCTGGAAATTTTCGAAGGAGTCACATTCACAGTTTAGCTGATTTCGGATCAGAGGCTTCCTTCACATGTGGTCGTTGCACAACAAAGCCGTAGGCATAAGCTGTTTCGGAGTTAGGAGTTTTTCCACTTGACACGTGACGCCTGAACCGAAGCAGTTTTTCTTCCCTGACAATTGACCTCCGGATTGAAGATCTCCTCAAGTTTTCCTTACTGTGCTTAGTAGACTGCTCGTCTTAAAAGAAGAGTCGTCGAGCCATTGAGTTAAACACTTGGCTGCGAACCGTCATTTGACACTGCTAAAAATCTCGCTAGATTATTTGATATCGACTGGATGGTGAACCGTGAAAATGATGGGGCAATATATGCGGATGCTAATTATGTGCCCGGTATAAATGAATTGGGTCTGGAACTGATTTATTTGGGGCGCAATGACGGTATCTTCTATAATCGGAATAATGTCAATAAAGCTTTTGGATGTCATCATCAGCTGAAAGACAGCAACATCAGTGTTGGCACTGATGCGTCAACGCCGTGCCACCATAAAGTTCGTCTATATATATATATATATNTAATATATATATAATTGTATTAAAAGCCCTACAGTGAAGAGAAGAGAAAAAGAGTGGGTGAGGGATGGGACCTAGTGCTGGCCTATGTCAAGCAGTCTGAAGTGCCTACACTCCCCACCTCTGAATCAGGCAATCTCGAAAGAAACTGACAGCACGAACGCCGCTGGCATCAATCAGCCGCCATTTCTTGCAATGTCTCCACTTAAGCACAGACGGGGTCACGAGGACACCATCCTGGAAGGTAAACAACACACAAAACCTTCGTGATCTCTTTCACACCTTTCTGCCAAGTCTTGTGCTATCCACCTCGCGCTTTGCGCCACCCGGAAGGAGGCACGGAAAGCAACACTCGTCTCGGGAGACGGTGTTCCGTCATGCGTAGCGCACGAATCAGCCGTCGTATTCGATAATACTGAATGTTTCCCGGATTGAGGTGACTTCAACACAACCAAATACTCGTTTTTAATCACCTGGTGATAAATATGCTGACGCCATCCACAACTGGCCGCGCTTCTGAGCATCGGTGTTCGAAAACCCGAAGACCACTCACATCCTCTATCCGCATGGGCCATGTTTCACACCCATACAATAACAGAGCCCTTACTGTAGCATGGTACACACGACCCTTAAGATCCGGTGAGATGCCATTTTGGCCCCCCAAGTGATGCAAATTAGCGAACGTGATTACAGCCTTTGAGATTCTTGCACTGACTTTATCAGCCCTACTTCGGCCAGAGCTGGTACAACTACCAAGGTAAATAGAGTTTCTTAGAACTGTGAGAGATAGGTTATCATACGGCACGTTCTCACGAATGACCTTGCACTCTGAAGGTGCGAGGCGCATGCCAAATTGGAATGATGGCAATCGGTCGATCCAACAGAGGTTGTGCTTCGTTTTGGTATTCAAAGATGAACGCGATGTCGTTTGCGTTCTCCAGATCGATAAGGCTCTCACCAGAAACCATTTGAACACCGGGGTTCCGGAGACCGCCTAGTGTTTGCCTCATTATTCCATTAATTACGAAGTTGATAAAGAATGGAAAGAGTAGTGTGGACATCCTTGTCTGGCACTTCTTGTACGGAAGCTTTTAGAGAGCTCACCATACACCCTCCCCCGCCCAGAAATATGTGAATATAGGGACTGGGTTATGTTGACAACCTTCTGAGGCATACCCTGTTGAGCAAGTGTAATTAACAGTACTGAGCGATCAACAGAATCAAGCGCACGATTGGAGTGAGGGAATACCACGATTGTGGGTCATCTGTACATGTAACCTTGCTCTAACACTTGACACAGTGTGAATATGTGATCAACGCAGATTCTACACAGTCAAAATCCCGCTTGATTCTCACGAATCAAGGTTCTGCGCGCCACGCTAAGACGACGAAGAATCAGTGACGCCAGAAGCCTTGTCACAACGGGCGCAAATCAACGCCTCTGTGCTTATGACATTTACCCCGAGCAGCCACTTTCAAAACGGGCACGAATATCGATTTATTCTAATTGCCTGCGACGGCCATATATTCCCAAATGGACTCAAATAGGCTAGACGACACTGGCTGAAGATCTTGCCGCCATCCTTAAAGAGCAGGTGAAAAGTCGTCAGGACCAGCAGCACGATGACGCTCGAAGAGAGAAATACATTCGGACACTACTGAGACTAAGTGCGGCTCCATATTCACCGTCTATCTTTCTGTTGAAAGTCAGGTTTCTGGATTGGAGATGGCCAGCTGAGTTGCTGCTCGAAGTGGTGAGCCCAGTGGCCCAAACTTTCTGCTTTGTTGCATATCAGGGAGCCACTTTGATCCCTGATTTTTTTGCTGAGAGGAGGTTTCCGAAGACTGGTCAAACGAATCAATTGGAAAAACCTGCGCACGGTTCCAGCATTTTTGCTTCTTCCAATTCTTCGGTATTTTGGGTTCACCAAGCTTTCCAGTCTGCGCGGACACTCATTTTCGCAAGACGTCGGATGATGTGCCGGGTGGATTTGTGCTGGCGGGCGAGTGGAATCTGCCGCCGGGTCTCCTTTAAATCACGGTCCATCGGAGATCCAATGTTTCGGTAGGGTTAGCTGAGTTGTCCCGCTTTTGAATAACGCTTTTGGCAAGCGGTGATCGACCCTTGCCAACAATAACTGACAACGATGTACCCTATTTGGGTTCGGCGCTGGGTACCGTGTTTTCAAGCGATTTCCACTGCTTCGGACATTTGCACCGCAAATGAACAGTCTGTGCTCGGCACACATCTCCGTTTTCCGTGCGTCTCGTGTCCGAACCAAGATGTCCACCAAATGGGGCCTCAATAGCGCTTAGTCTACGTACCATAGCGTTCATATCACCAGAAACCACAACGAAATCTGAGCTTTTAGCCTGTTGTAGAAGGGCACGTATAGCGACATAGAAGCTCTCTTTGGCAGATTCAGAGCTACAATCAGTTGAAGCGTAAGGAGACACAATAAACAAGGTGCGATTAACCTCACTTCCTCAAGATTTTCCCGCGGAATTTGCCAAAGGAACCGCACAGGGGCAACTACCAACGGGTATCCAATCAAGCAGAGACGCTTTCTCTCGTTTGCTTAACACAATAGTAGCCCAGAATACTCAGCTGCAGCGGCCTCTGCATCACCAGCGTTGCGCAGTCAAAAGCTGGAAGAGAGCGAGGGGCAGTCATTTCGATTACAATACTTATGTCTTGCGTCTGAGAGACAGCATATATCAATAGAGAGGAGATCCAGCGTACGCGCAAGAACCACCTGTTGACTTGCTTACTTAAGTGTGCGCACATTGAAGGTGGCTAAGTAGACAGTCTTCCGAGGTTTGAAAACATACTTCAAAATATATAGGGTTGTTACTGAACTCGAACGTGCAGAAGCTGCAGCTGAGTGTAATGCCAATGGAGCGAACGGTGAGCCCTAGAGCTGGGACCTGTGGAGAAAGTATTCAGTTTTGGGCGGGGGGGTTGTAGGCCGGAAACCTGAAAGTGTAAGAAGGCAGGCGTCAACAGTAGCATGCTTTCGCTTACCCGCCCTGCTGTGTTCAGCGAGTAAGGCGACCCGGTTGATGACACCACGCGACGGCCGATGTGGCATGAGAGTATTGTTAGTTGTGAATGTCACGGTTGTACGAGGGCTGTGATACTACCAGGGCGCCCACATCTAGACAGGAGGACA
This sequence comes from Opisthorchis viverrini, assembly GCF_000715545.1. Taxonomy (NCBI): domain Eukaryota; kingdom Metazoa; phylum Platyhelminthes; class Trematoda; order Opisthorchiida; family Opisthorchiidae; genus Opisthorchis; species Opisthorchis viverrini. Next base: position 305,771 of record NW_008752119.1, read on the forward strand.
ATTAAGGGACTCAACCGAAGCTTTTGGCTCAAAAGCCTAAACGCAAGGCGGCGATGTTGGGCCGGAAATGCAAGTACATTAAAATTTTTACGGAACACTTCGCCAATAATTTTTCAGCCCCCAACCTGGAGGGCCAGGAGACTGTGTTCGCCAGACCTCTACCCATGCACCAACCTGGTATGAGAGACTCTGAGTGTCGCGCGGACACCCCCCAGTATAGCTCAATGGGTCGCCGAGGTACACAAACCGCCACACTACGGGGGCGAGATGGCTCAAGTGGTTAGAGCGCGAATTTACTGACCGGAAGGTCCGTGGTTCGAACCCGACCTCCGCCACTCGACTTCCCCTGTCTAGGCTTGGGCAACCTGACAGTATCCCAGCCCTCGTGCTTCCTTCGGGTGGCATGGCAGCTAGGCACCGAAAGGGCGCTACAGCTGAACGATTATTATT
>NW_008752119.1:307672-327369 GCF_000715545.1 Opisthorchis viverrini
TTGAGCAAGTGTAATTAACAGTACTGAGCGATCAACAGAATCAAGCGCACGATTGGAGTGAGGGAATACCACGATTGTGGGTCATCTGTACATGTAACCTTGCTCTAACACTTGACACAGTGTGAATATGTGATCAACGCAGATTCTACACAGTCAAAATCCCGCTTGATTCTCACGAATCAAGGTTCTGCGCGCCACGCTAAGACGACGAAGTATCAGTGACGCCAGTAGCCTTGTCACAACGGGCGCAAATCAACGCCTCTGTGCTTATGACATTTACCCCGAGCAGCCACTTTCAAAACGGGCACGAATATCGATTTATTCTAATTGCCTGCGACGGCCATATATTCCCAAATGGACTCAAATAGGCTAGACGACACTGGCTGAAGATCTTGCCGCCATCCTTCAAAGAGCAGGTGAAAAGTCGTCAGGACCAGCAGCACGATGACGCTCGAAGAGAGAAATACATTCGGACACTACTGAGACTAAGTGCGGCTCCATATTCACCGTCTATCTTTCTGTTGAAAGTCAGGTTTCTGGATTGGAGATGGCCAGCTGAGTTGCTGCTCGAAGTGGTGAGCCCAGTGGCCCAAACTTTCTGCTTTGTTGCATATCAGGGAGCCACTTTGATCCCTGATTTTTTTGCTGAGAGGAGGTTTCCGAAGACTGGTCAAACGAATCAATTGGAAAAACCTGCGCACGGTTCCAGCATTTTTGCTTCTTCCAATTCTTCGGTATTTTGGGTTCACCAAGCTTTCCAGTCTGCGCGGACACTCATTTTCGCAAGACGTCGGATGATGTGCCGGGTGGATTTGTGCTGGCGGGCGAGGGGAATCTGCCGCCGGGGCTCCTTTAAATCACGGTCCATCGGAGATCCAATGTTTCGGTAGGGTTAGCTGAGTTGTCCCGCTTTTGAATAACGCTTTTGGCAAGCGGTGATCGACCCTTGCCAACAATAACTGACAACGATGTACCCTATTTGGGTTCGGCGCTGGGTACCGTGTTTTCAAGCGATTTCCACTGCTTCGGACATTTGCACCGCAAATGAACAGTCTGTGCTTGGCACACATCTCCGTTTTCCGTGCGTCTCGTGTCCGAACCAAGATGTCCACCAAATGGGGCCTCAATAGCGCTTAGTCTACGTACCATAGCGTTCATATCACCAGAAACCACAACGAAATCTGAGCTTTTAGCCTGTTGTAGAAGGGCACGTATAGCGACATAGAAGCTCTCTTTGGCAGATTCAGAGCTACAATCAGTTGAAGCGTAAGGAGACACAATAAACGAGGTGCGATTAACCTCACTTCCTCAAGATTTTCCCGCGGAATTTGCCAAAGGAACCGCAGAGGGGCAACTACCAACGGATATCCAATCAAGCAGAGACGCTTTCTCTCGTTTGCTTAACACAATAGTAGCCCAGAATACTCAGCTGCAGCGGCCTCTGCATCACCAGCGTTGCGCAGTCAAAAGCTGGAAGAGAGCGAGGGGCAGTCATTTCGATTACAATACTTATGTCTTGCGTCTGAGAGACAGCATATATCAATAGAGAGGAGATCCAGCGTACGCGCAAGAACCACCTGTTGACTTGCTTACTTAAGTGTGCGCACATTGAAGGTGGCTAAGTAGACAGTCTTCCGAGGTTTGAAAACATACTTCAAAATATATAGGGTTGTTACTGAACTCGAACGTGCAGAAGCTGCAGCTGAGTGTAATGCCAATGGAGCGAACGGTCAGCCCTGTGGAGAAAGTATTCAGTTTTGGGCGGGGGGGTTGTAGGCCGGAAACCTGAAAGTGTAAGAAGGCAGGCGTCAACAGTAGCATGCTTTCGCTTACCCGCCCTGCTGTGTTCAGCGAGTAAGGCGACCCGGTTGATGACACCACGCGACGGCCATCGTAGCATGAGCGTATTGTTCGTGCGAGGGCTCGGATACTGCCAGAGCACCCACAACTAGACAGGAGGTCTTTTAGAGCGCTCAGCCAAAGCCTTTAACTAAAAAGCTTATCCGCAAGGCAGCGGCGTTTGGCTGTAAATGCAAGTACATGAACATTTTAATGGAACACGCCGCCGTCCATGTTCCAACCCCTAACCTTGAGGGCAAGAAGAATGTGTTTTCAGACGTTTACCCATGGACCAACCTGGTATGAGATACTCTGTGAATGTTGAGCGGACACGCACAGTATAGCTCATTGGGTCACCAAGGTTCATAAACCGCCATACCACGGTAAGATCCAGTCTCTTTGTGAAGGAGCTGTCTATACGTGGATGTCTGTGGGTGTGAGTGCACTACGATTTAAATGAGATTTTTGCTTGTTGTTGCGCGGGCTATGAAGCGTCATTTCTGAGATCCCTGTTTGAAATCTGATTTCCGTTCCTGCACACGTTGCCAGCAAGTCCAATCAATATAGATGGGATGTTAACGCCATCAATGTGGTAGATATAGTTCGGTAGTGGGTTGATCTGTCGGAGATGAGCGCACAACCTGACTGTATTAGGACCGTATAATTCGAACTGTTTAAGTGATTCTCCCCAAGTGCGCGGAAAATACGTCGATATCGTTGCACCCCACAATTCGAACACAGAGCTGCCTAGCTGCCTGACATATATTTGGCTGGAAAACATGCTGATGTATGTATGATGAGTGACCCAATAAGGCAGATATTCCGTCATGTAGCATAATGAAATATTTTACATCAGATGTAGTCAATAGGATTCAGATACAGTTGCCCTATATGGTGGCGACAGGCGTGAAATGGTGCGCTAATTCCGCGTGTGTAACCTGGAATCATGAAATAATTGCATCACAGAAACTGAGGCGACCTGGAGGACAAGCAAATGAATAACTCAAATGAACAATATTACATCAGAGAATCGTGGTGTAGAAATGATATAAAATGATACATAAAATCAGCCAGCAAGAGTAAAAATATTTGCAGACGAATATTCGAGATTTTGTGCATGCGTATAGAAACATCTTGCGAGCGTGGATGATCAAGAATGCAAATTCAATTGACGTGATATCTTGCCAAACTTAACAGCAGTTTCACCACGGGTGTCGTGCTTCTATTGTGTATCGATATGGGCAGATTCTACACATGTGATCACATAAGAAATCCCAACATAGCATTTATGTTAAGAAGGCCAAACCATTGAACGAGCGTTGTCTGTAAATGTGATTAATATACGTGCTTGGCGCAAATTAGTGGGCGTTGTGATATCACCCAGTCAGTACTAAATGTCCGTAGACATGTGTGTTACAATATTCTGGGACGTTCACCAGGTAACGTAAAACTTGTTATATCATGCTGCATGTAGCATCCTGATTCCAGAGGGAGTTGCCTGATAACGGGACTTTTGATCTTCTCCTATATAGTCTTAATAACCATACCTCTTTGTAAACTCATTATTGAATAGCTGTTTACTCACCTTCTTCATTTGTTTTGTCTTGAAAATGAAATAGCAAGAGGTCATAACTCATGATGTCTAGGTTGGTAGCTTGCGTTGCTGCCAAATTACAGTGTAAGCGGAAATTGGGCTTTTGGAGGTTTGTACCCGGTTTGGTGATAAACGACTGACGGTGACCCAGCATATGCTGTCAACACTGCCAAACGGACGCGAAAAGAACTACTCTGAGTTGTACAAATATATGTGTTTACACAATTTTGCAACGAATTGCTCGGAGATTCTCATGAAACTAGGCTTAAATATCGGATTCGAATAGCGCGTTTGTATGGTTTTCACTATGCAGGAAGATAATCGCAACTCGACAGGACGCAAATTTCGGCTTTCGAAAAGGAATAAACAAGCAGTTGCACCAGGATTTCGAGTTTCATGAGAGATTTGCCTCCCAATCCCTCAGATTGGGTGTATGGGAACATATGGTGCACCGTGTATTTAGTGAGATGTGTATGCCTGTGGAGTAAAAATTACAAACGATTCAATGTGGACCGTTTTGATAAACGCTCGAAAATTCAGACGTCACATAATTCAGCCAAAAAATCCTTCAGCGACTATTCGTTCACTTTGTTTGTTATGCAACTTTGAAATTTGATGATTACGGTGTCAGAATTTTTTAGAGTATACGCGGTTTATCGATTGACCAGCGGCTTGTATTGGACTTCTCACCATTCTTTATTTATAAATGAAATTATCAAGTGTAGTGTGCAGCGTTTTCACAATTTCTCTGATGATACTAACAATTTTGGCAGGTCCAACTCTAAATCCTCCGACATTATAACATGCGTCAAAATCATGAAAATTACGTGACAATATCCTGCCCAAATGCCACCTCTGCCGATTACATATATGCTGATGATTATCTGGAATCTGCTACAACTAAAGAAATCAGATCGGCTCAGTCGACAAGATGCCTTTGGCTGTCTAACAACAAGATCTAGCATGCAAAATTTCTTTACATTGAGCATTCCAGGTAGTGATACACAGATTGGACGAAGTTCATTTATTAAACGACCAAAGTACTGTTATTTACATGTAATATCCTGTGTATTTTACGATTTTTCATCCATATCTGCGCTGCTCTATAACGATTTAACTAACTCTCGGTATACCAAGTACGATCTATCCTGATAAATCTAAATGTTGCATCCTGCTAGTCAATTGGTGGCAAGAGTGGGCCAGAGTGCATGGCATTTTCTATTATGTTGTAGGGGAACTGTACTATAAGAACTGCTTAAGTGCTTTGACATAAATGCATGGATTGCAGTGGTTGAATCGGGTTCTCATTCCTTCCACTATGTTAGGTTTGTTGGAGAAAAACACGCATATCCTTTGTGCTCAGTGATTCATACGCGGAGCTGCCAGCTACCTGACCTATGCATTTGGCAGGACATTCTGCAGAGGGAATTTGGCAGACGCAGAATTTACGGTTTGTCAGTTCAACCGTGTACGTAACCCTCAATAGGTGTCGTTGTAAGGTGTCTTTAGTTGGCAACACGAGTTTAAAACTGGGAGATTTGAGTTACGTCCGGGTGTGTCTTTCTGGGTACCAGCATGAAATCTAGATAGAATTCATGCGAATAAAGCCCGCGATATTCGCACATACGCCTATTGCGCTAGCAAATTATCACAAACAATTCAGCAAACACACAAGATAAATTTTACACGAAACATCATAGCCTTGTAACGTGAGGAATGATTCTGCCAGTGGTTTTACTCTGCAGGTTGCAAAAATGTTCATCAAATGCCTCCGAAAAATTAAAGCATTTTTGGCAACTATTTTATTGGCTAATAACATCTGACATGGTGTCTCCAGGCTCACACAAAGTGCGATTACGTTACGAATCAGGCCGAATAGCGTTTTAAACGTGATTCTACCAGCGAGAACCTGGAATAACGGTGGCTTCTGTTAGGTTGGTTGGTCAAGTTGGTCAGGCCCACTGATTACGGTCAGCGTTAAGTTGGCCCCAATAGTGAAAACTGTTGAACACAGAGATCCCAATAGCCGATGTGTGCATTCTGTGCAAAATCCCAATATATATGCATGCATGACTGCAAGCTTGAAAGCCCAGCAATTTCCATAACTGTTCAGATGCTTGGTCGTATAGCCTAGATTGAAGCGATTTTCATTCGTTACACTATACCAGGTTTACCAGGTTTCTTGGAAAAAGCACATATTCCTAACACTGCTGAAGTATTTGCTAAAATATTTGATATCAGTGGGACAGTGAATTGTGTAAGTGATGCGGAAATATGTGCGTGTGTTAATTATGTGCTCGGTTTCCAAGAACTGGTTTTACGAATGGATTCATGTAGGGCGCATTGACGGTAGTCTGTATGAGCTGAATTGAAGACAGCGTGGAGTGTACCGGAGTGAAGTGCTGATTTCGTTCGAAGACCAAATAGCTCAATAGCCCTAGTGCTGTGAAACCTTACCAGGTGCACGTAGCAAAGCTGAAAATGACACGGTAAGCAATCTAAGCCCCATTCTGTCTCATGATTTTGGAGAGGACACCGTCGGCTCTGGGATACCATTAGGTCTATGCGTTTACCCGAGGGACCCCGGGCATGCAACCATAAATAGCGCTCAAAAATCTTGCGATACCAGAACGTAAGTGAGCTTTCTATATTTACTTGTAACTAATGGCTTATTTTGGCGGACAAACTTCGCGGCTAGTGCGCTGGCCCGTTATTAAAAAGAAGTAAGCAAGTACACAAAATAAACTTTGAACGATACATCAAAGGCTTCTGAGGTGAGGAAGGATAGTGCTCGAGATTTCATCTGCAGATTACATAAGTGTTCACCAACTTGTTCCGAAATATGCAAAGCGTTTTTGTTACTAGTTTATTACCTCATAACCTCCACCTACACTATCAGGTTTCTTAGATAAAAGAGCGCATATCGTTTAGGCTCAGCTAATCCTACGCGGAGCTGCTTAGCTGCCTAACTTATGCATTTTGCTGGACAATCTGGAAAGGGAATTAGCTAGACAGGTTATTCAGCCCTCAATAAATGTCGTTGAAACATGTCATCATTTGGCAACACGAGTGTTAAAAGCACATTATATCTGGAGGGACCATTCACATAATGGATTTAATAGTCTCAATGACGATGGGTGATCTTGAAGACGGCCAAAACTGCAGCGCTATTTCTGCACATAGATCACGTCGGAGTTGCCAAACATTTATGAAAATATGAGCGCCTCATCTCCCAGAACGCACAGTGTAGTCATGTGTGGTAACAAATATCAGGAAGCAAGTTCTCACTCCGAAAACAGTCCACCAGTAGTTTTGAATAATTGAATTACATTTAACTTGTTCTGTCAAATGTCTTGCGGGTTACTTTTGCCCAAATGCTACGGAGGCTCATAGGGATAAATTTAACAGAAGGTTAATTGCAGACAGTTAACCATATGAGTGAAGCGAATACCCCATTAAATCATTAATCCTGCAGTTTGCGCACACAAGATGAATAAAACCACTGTAGATTTATGGATAAATCAATACTTCTAGCATATTTTATTTTTGATATTGGTGAATAGATATTTGGGACGCACACTGAAATTTCGTACTAAAACCCACAGTATGATGAGCGTCACCCCCCACTTATTGTTCTAGGGCTGCGTCCTTCCGATGAATGTATGTTTTTGTTGGATCGTATCCTGATAAAACTTCAAAACCAAACTGAAACACCAAATTAGTCACGTGAAGCAATTCAAACATATGTTGTTGGAATGCCTGAAACCCTCTCCAACACCTCGCTCACCTGGGCTACCCAATACTGTATATATTACAAACAAGGCACTTCATGCCCTGGCTTAAAATGGAAAATTCTGGTGCTGATGGTCGGTTCTTCCATACGGCGACCGCATCGCCTACCAGAGCAACTGATTTACATTTTCAATTGATTGAGAAATCCAAATGCTCTATGCTGTGGACGACAAAAGGAAAGCCGTATGAGAATGAGGCCTACTTCACTTTGCCAATGAAACTTCTTATAGTGTCCATCTTCCATACCCGCATCGCCTACCAGAGCAACTGATTTACATTTTCAATTGATTGAGAAATCCAAATGCTCTATGCTGTGGACGACAAAAGGAAAGCCGTATGAGAATGAGGCCTACTTCACTTTGCCAATGAAACTTCTTATAGTGTCCAACCCGCTTGAGGTTTATGTCGGTGTGCACCAAACGTTCAGGTTTGTTTATGTCGAATTATGCAAACATTTTGAGGTGGGATCCAGAAAGTGTTGCCTCTGGGTAAAAAAACAGTATATAGAATTTGCGATTCAACCGGCGCATTACAATAAGACTGCACAAATCGGTGCACTGAACCTACATTTTCAAATTTAGTTTGCAGATTCGAAAATGTACTTGCTTCATTTGACTTCAGAGAAAAAACTGGTGTAGCACATTTTCTCTTAAGGTATATCCATTATTATTTCGCGATTTCATCGCGTCGGTTTCAAAACTTTTTTACAATCATTAATCGGTGATTACCTTGTATGCCAGATAGAATATGCAGTTCATTCACTTGATGTGTTCTAGATGCTGCCATAATGAATAAACCTTGTTGTGCGTGAAACCACGCAATGTAGAATGGGCCAAGGGATTAAAACCTGTGCAATTGAGTAAATGCAGCTGGAAAGAAGTTGATGCGGATCGGCCGGTACACAACGAGTTTTTAGAACTATGTTTAATTTCCCGACCACCAAAATTCTCCAGCATAGCTGTTTTACGTGTCCTTTTGAAACCAGTGGTTAGGTGGAGGTAGAAAGATAGTGAGTTTCGTCGATTGCTAATCCTTCATATGTGTTATAAGCTATCTCCTGCTGGTGAAACGGAGTTCTTCGCCGTGAATTTGGTTTGCATGCTACACCACATAAACACCTGCAAACTAGCCGAGAGAAAAGCACACGTCTTCAATTTACCTTGTTTCAAAGACCGAACGTGTTCTTGAGTTTCTCTGAACACACATCAACCATCTTGCAATTGTTAACGAATCCTACAAAGTAGATTCCGAGTTCCGTAAATAACCCGGCTTCCAGTAGCCGCGATTTAAAACGACCTAAAACAACACTACTTGAATGACACATTAGTAATAGCAAACGGCGCACACATTTTATTTTTCAAAAACGTCCGCATGCAACCGAATTAAATCTACCTCTATTATGCCTACAACAATATTGAGTGCATTCAGGTTCTCTCCGCCAACACCAATGTTCCCAGGAGATTTAGGAGAAGAAAGGGGTTGTCTGCTTTAGCTGAAGCGACCAGACAGAAAGCGGCAAGAACGCGGGCACATTCATTCCCATGGGCTTGAAGATCACGTGAAACGATCATTAGAATCTAAGAGGTAGTGCATTTGAGGTGCAAAAAATGGTCAGTTGATTCCAACGTTCCGTTGTCGTTATCGACCACCAGTCAAAATTCTATGCACTCCAAAACTCTTGAGGATAGAAAATTTAATTGGGACTTAATTTCGGAAGTGGCAACAGGCGTGCTGTTAACCAAAACCCTGCCGGCCAAAGCCCGATCAAATGAAGCTTTCCAGTTTGACCGCACATCACCAAGTTCGGGGAATTCGACATGGTTTGATGTATGAAATAATGGTGACTTATATAAACTACCGGCAGGATCCTTCTCAGTTAACTCCGCCGCACTTCACTTCCGGACCTTTTACCAAGGACGTACATTTTTGCCATGTGTTTCTTGTTGATAGGGTTTCGTACATAGCCATGTGATGTCCATCTTCTGCAGCCAAATTTTCAACCCTCCACCCCGAAATCAAACCTCCCAATCCGCTAGGATCATTTTAACACCCGGTGTTTTTCATGATGTAATGGATTACCAATGCTCGCGACACTCCGATGTTTCTCCCATTACAATGTTTTTTGCAGTATAACACAAGAGAAATTATGGTTTTTATAATGAGCCGCAAACAATGGAATAAATACGCCCTTTGATTTGTACCATATCCTTTTACCATGGAGCAATATAGAGTTGAGTAAGTTGCATGCCTCAAAATGTGAGCAGGAAATCAGGTCGCAAAGTAATCCAACACATATATCTCTCGTGCACTGTGCCTGAATCCTTTATGATGAACTCTCTTGGGGCTCTTTAAGTCGACAAAATGTCAAAATTTTACTCATACTGTAGCGGCTTAAACAAGCTATATGCTGGTGTCAGGTAGCAGTTTTCGAGCATCTGCCTACACGATTGATGTTGTACGACAAATGCATCTAAATATCCAATAAAGATTGAGGTATATTGTGCAATTAACCGCTTTGTAGAGTGGTCCATCGGACAAGTAACGTAATCATAAGTTGAATGAATCCACCCACATTTGTTTGCTAGACTTACTAGTAAACATTACGCGCAAAAAGGTGCATTGTTTTTCAGAAGGGAAACGGTGGACCCAAAGCACATGCATTTGCAAGACGATTTCTTAACGGTTTTCATCGAGGTCAATTGGGCGGCCAAACTAAATCGAGCAGAGAGGTTTACCGCGAACGAACCGGTTTTGAATATTGAAACCAGAGTTGTGTCCTCAGTAAAACATGTATGTTTTCGAGTTTTTATTTATATTTCTAAGTATCAGTTTTCTGGCTCAGCCAGGTTAATGCAGACTGTTCAAATGTTTTGCGAAAAACATGATAAGACGCATTTTATGAAGCTCGCATGGAACTGGTTATTCAAATGTAGGTTTGGCGAAATTGACCGGCACTTTATGCGGGTGTCAAGGGGTCAACGCACATGTCTGATGGTACGATGAGATCTTAGTAAGCCGCAGATGCTAGGTTGCTACATATATCTATGTCCGAAGTGACATCAAGGATGCTTAGATAAGTATGAAGCAAATTTGCAGCACGACCAACAGAATATATCCAAGTTCCAAGTAATTGAAGCCAAAGCGCTACATTCTAATATTCTGTATGTATTTATTCATTCATTTACCATCTAAATTCTTTAGCATGTTGACTGCTAAGGAGTCGCTCACTAGTTAAAAGGAAGTTATATTGTTCGCAAATATTCCCACAGAATCATTCACTGTAGAACTCAACTGACAGGGTACCGTGTGTGCGCTGTGTGGCTATCGCCTTCTAGATTGCTGCAATTCCTATATGTTCAAAATTTAAGATATGAGCGCACGCAGCGCAAATATCAAAGTATATGGAGGCATTTACAATAATCATCGCTGATCAACAGTGAATGAACTTTCAGAATTTGTTCCAAGGTCATTTCCAGCTTTCAAGAACGACTTGAATTATTCGTATTGAGCTGGACGTAGCGGGCACAAAATAGTGGCCATTTGAATGGGGCTCCTTATGAAATGATGAAAAGTGCGACTTATGTCATTACGTGAAGACTCAAGAAAACTGCTATCGTGCATGATCAAAATGGACTGGAAGGATATACGCTGATAGATAGTAGAAACCAATTAATTTTCTGGCTCGTTCTCACTGCACCAAGAAACGTCGGCTCAAAGTTAATTCCCGGTTCTACTTACGATTTTGAGTTTCCGATATACATTATCCACATTTTATGTTACGGACGCAAAAAGGCATAATCCTCTTCGAGCGTATTTAACGCGTGGATAACTAAACGGTTGCAGCTCGCCGAACGTGGTTCAATTTTCCCTGCTGTTCCGACGTCGCGAAGCAGACATACTATTCATTTATGCCATGCGTAAATTAAACACCCCAAATGCATTTTACCGTTCACCCTATCAAGACGCGGAGAGGGTGTCAAAAGATTTTTAAGCTCGGATAGCGCAACAATTAATTGGAAATGACTTTTCACATATCGGTTATTTGATATGTGAAATAATGTTTCATGCTGGAAATGATTGGTAATAACATACATCCATCTGAAACCAAATTTACTCAGCGAAAATGGGACCAAATGTTTTGACAAGCATCACAATGTTAAGAGTGTTTGGCAGGAGAATCCAAGGGTCATTTATATATATATATATATATATATATATATATTTCAGACAAGTGCAACATGGAAGACCAAAAAGGTCAATACTACTACCAATTTAATGCTGGATGAGTTTCGCGAAATGAAGCCCGGTGCCAACGCCTGAATGTACAACGAAGTGGTATACAGCCTCATGGTGTTCAGATTTCTACGGCAGCACAATACAAACTTACTACGGCCGGATTCATCTAGCAAGACCAATATTACTGCAAGAATTCCGCGTGTTAACACACTCCAAGATTTTCGAAAAGTAGCATGTTCTTAAGCGTTACGGAATGGACAACGTGTATATTACTTAATTAAATTCAGCTTCCCTGAAACCAAGGCTAAACAACGTAACACGATACACCTAAGCTGACATTGATGCAGTCGTTGACACTTTTTCGTCTTGAAGGAAAACAGTGCTGCTGGATTTATTCCTTAAACTGTTGGCCACAAGAGTTTCTTTAAGCTAATTGCACTTGAGCGATTGAGTTTGCTACATGTTCAGTGCATCATGCTGGTTTTCACATGCGGGAATCTGACCATGAACAGAGCCAATGTACCTATCAATATAGTTCACCCAACAGACCCGTCAGGCTATAGGGTGTATATAAATGATACTCTTGCAATACCGCGCAATATGAAAGTCTACGCTACGTTTGATTTCCCAAAAGCAGTATATTTTGCATTAATACGCGATAAAAATGGCAAATTCGACAGTTTCCCGCGAATGTTGGAAAACTGATTTCCTATAAATGTATACATGAAGTATGAGTACTCAACTTTTTTTCAAAGGATATTGAGGAATCCACTGAATCTTAGATGCGTATCCACGATTGGCCGAAGCAAACCATGTAGTTGAACAAATTTAGAATTTCTCAATTTGACCGCTCCCTACTGGTCTCAATATACCGCAAGTTCGATCGACAACCATGCCGCAAACACATTAGACGCTTGTGCCCGGGAAAGATTTCCGCAGGGGACGCCTAAATGATCTTTCCTCTATTGAAAGCAACTATTAATGAATACGAATGGCTGATTAAATATGGTTGCATTAATACTCATTAGTCTGGAAGGAGCCTATTTGTAGACTGGCAATTGTGGCAAATAGTCTTATTTTAAGTTGAGCTCATCCGCACACCCTGGAGAAAACATCCGTGTTCGTTTGCTGAACAAACTATTTTCCAGAAAGCAAATAAATGCCCTAAAACGGAAAAGCGTTCTTCATTGGCTTGATAAGCAGCTTTCCCGAAATCGATAGTGCGGCCACACTTCAGGCATCTGAGCTTCATCTTCCGACCCGACCAATTTTCCAAATAGAAGCAGTGCCTACAGGGTTATCCAAAATTTTCGAAAATGCAAGAGTGTTATGCTCATGGTGCACATTAAAATGTGTTTCATCTTTTGCGAAAAACCGGGTGTGGAGTATGTTTATTACGCAGTGGATTTACTTCACGCCATGCGGTACTCATTCAGTTCTATTTGGTCTTGTCTACAGCTCGCTTTTGAGTTCATACAGCACTTGACGGCGGAAAATTGGAACGCACTTCATATTTCTTTGATTTAACTCTAGCCCGTCGGGTCTAACGGACGTTTTGCATCGGTGCTCACAAACCTCGCTTTAAGTATCGCTCGAACTCAAGACGATACCTTACCTGGCCGATACCGAGACGTCCAACTGTCATCTCTGCTGTATTTGATTGTCACCAACGGCGGACGACGTTGATCAAATAGTAATGAAAGCTTCGCTGGGCCATAGTGCAAACTTTATACTGACGTATATTTTCATCTGCTACTTGGCGAGAATGTGAAATATTGATTAGAAACTCCTTCCTTGCAGGCTTACCAGGAGTCATGAGTGTTTTTAGGCAGTTACAACCATAGATTGGTTTTACGAAGACAGTTTACGGCACACTAATGAGAATGACGCAAAGCACAACCGCAATAACCGCGAGCCCATATACCTACCTAGCATAGCGTGCAAAGTAATGAAACGCATGGCAATGCGAGCAATCTAAGAGCAACTTGTGATCCCCAGTGAAACAGGCATGTCTTCTTAATCACTATTACATGATACGTATGCTCATATTTCTAGGCATCCTAATTCAATTTAAGGGGGATGGACCCATAAAAGATGCCTAACATAGAGTAGCCTAGGAAGTAGATTTGCAGTCGATCATTGTAGAGGCTAACGTACCAAGAAATGACGGAAAGTGTGCACTCCGCGTTGCACGGCAGTGTGGAACATTCATATGTCCATTTGAATTCTATTTTCAAATTTGAGCACATGACGCTGAATCATGCGGTGCTTATTCGGTTAATTAAAGTTCATATAAGATTCATGCCGTCACTAATGAAACTAACTAACGGTTTGTGAAATTGGTAGCATCATGTGCAAAGCTCATGAGTATTTTCAGCTTTGTAGATATATCTTCGAGAGAAATGGCAGAATCAAAGCAAACAACATGGAATTTTGTAGAACGGCTGTCTGTAGGAATGTTTTCTAAACCAGAAAACTTAACTATTGGACAATGGAGAATGACCTAAGAATTATTCCTCTAAATGAATAAAGTTTACGATAAACCGCTTTAGAAGACAATACAAACGTCACCGATTTAAGGTACCGATTCTGTTTGCTTGCCTAACGCTATGCTGACATCCAGCGTGCCGATGGATTGGCAACCAAGCGGTTTCCGTGATAATGCTAGCCAGCTTGCCGAGCTGAAAACGTGCAATGCACCACAATGCTCGGTTGATATAATGGAACAATAAAGGATACCGCCGTTTCTGCTTCGTCGACCAAATGGATAAATCTCCATTCGAGACGAAGTTAACATGAACCTGATGGCACCATAGAGTCACAGGAAACAGTGAGACTCTTTCGATTTTTTCTCACTAGAATAACACCGCTGGAAGCGAATCACGAAATCCCAGCATTCAATATCAACATATCTTTAGGTGGGGTTAGCATAACAAATAATTTCCGAACGAGTTTGGAGAAAAGCTATAATTCTGAAAAACGTTAACATCATCCTAAAGCATATCGCCTGATATGAGGAAAGCAGTCACCACTATCCCCAACTACACCTCCGAACTAATGACATTCTGCATCAAACTTATTTATTTCGCGGTAGGCTTAGCCGGACTTTATCTCGCTTCTCCTAAACAGCTGCCGTTCTAAGAACGAGTAATTCAAAATTTCTAATGACTTTACGTCGGTGGATTTCGATTACATAATGAGTAAATCGTACTCTACTTATTTACCATTTAATATACTACAGGAACCCCTAACAGCTGTGCATTCCAGTTCAACCTATACATATAGAAAACATGTAAAAATGTAAACATGCTCAAAATGCTGTTGGCTTGGCAGCTAACCTGCACAAAGAACACCAAGCAACAGAGTTGCTAGGATGCTGTTCAACAGGATTTTCATTGCTGTGTCAGACTTGTGTGGATGTTGATTTGAAGTTCGAGCAAAATTTATACAGTTCCCTACGCCGCCCTTGCCACAAATCATGCACACATTCTGTCACATGCATTCAAGTACGTGCGCCCGCCGATATTAGTTTGCTGCCTTGCACGGGGCATATTGCGTAACGCACCAAACTTTTGCGTGAAGGAATTCTGTTGTATCAGAGACACGTAACTGAGCCACACACCTGCGATCTTCACTATGCCTTCCACCATCATAACTGTTTCAGTGACGCACTAGCAACCTTCATTAGAGAATAAACCGGGCACTAGTGAATCTCTACATAGCTGACAAGGTTTACACAGTCACTTGGGTATTGATGATAAGCTGCAAAACATGTTTGTGAAATATCATATAAGATTGCTGCATTGTCAGCAACTTGTGTTTCTTTTCGAATACGTATTCTAAAACAAGACCAAAAAGTGCCTATTTTCACATCTCAAGCGACGTTCGACGAGTGCTACGCCTTGTAAAAGTTAATCGTGAATTGCTACTCCCAGAAGTAACAGGGAAGTGCGCATCAATGCTCTTTACTAGTATTTTTGACGCTCAAGGCATGTGAAGGCTCCTTTGTATTTTCCGTTGCCTAGTTCATATAAATCAGCAACCTGAATGGTGTTCATACTCTAATTGATTTGGCCTACGTCAGAGATACCAAGCTTCAATTGACTCCTGATAAATTGCAGAAATTTGCCATAATTGGTGGGTTTCCTGAAGTCACGGCGCTTTGCTGAAATGAACCTGTATTTCGCAGTATTAGTCAGCACGCGGACATAAAGTCGCACACACAAATGGACAATCCCGCCAGTCTTGTAATAGGAAATGGTGATGTACGCCCATATGTGAACACATTGACCAGCATAACGCATTCCCTACAATGTTCCTGCAGTTCATTCATCACATTCATAGATGCGCATAGCTCAGCAACAGGGCTTCGCCAAATCATTTTATGACTGGTAAGCCATGTCATTTCATTGTGGGTACACTGGCTTCCGAATGTTGATGGCAACCATCAATGCAAGCATAAAAGTGACCGAAATAAGCAGCACGCAATCTAACTTATAACTCATCACGATCAACTGAACTCCCACATGTGCGAAAAAATATATACACCCTGATCTGGCTAACGACTTCGCCATCTTTTTGAAAGTTTTACTGATGCGCCAGTGACCTGCAGCAAACAAAATATATTTGCGCTTACATTCGCCTTTGTTAATGCAATAGTAGTTATTGTGAATTGATATGACGTATTTGATATATGCCGAACATAAAACTAAAAACTGGTTGGGTAGGGGCCAATCCACTTCTAATTTTTTTAAGCTGCATTTAACCAAGTGTACAGGTTTAAATTTCTTGCCCGGTTTTCCATCAGGTGGTTTCAGACACAAATGCTTATTCATTGTGGCGGGATGTAGAATATATCAAAAGAATGCACTGCTCATCCCTTCCGGCATTCAAGATAATCACCGATTAATCGCCGTTGTAGTAAAGCTGCTAGAGACGACACTTCTTGAATGCCACTGTGGAACCTATGAATTAAAATGGAGATCAAAATTTCACACGAGCAAACCCAGGTTTTCGCTGCACACCGATATTGCTCCACGCCGGCATAATTCTCACGCATTTTGGACCCTATCAGTGGATTCATTGCCCGTTGTTGTTGAGATAAAATTGCTTCGCGGTATAAAGTAAGGGAGTGCGAAAAAGCCTAATTCTTTTAATCGACAGTCAGTAAACTTAATAATTTTTTTCACGACATATTGTTGTTATTGGCGAGAACATCAGGAAACGAAAGAAACCGAAAACTTACTAAAATGTGTTGGTTCTTTTCGAAAACCACCTAACATTAACACAAGGGGGTAAGTTAATATCATATGAAATAACACTTTTTTCAGTCAAATTTGAAGGATGAATCAGATCAGTTGATTTCTTAATTTCCATGTTTGCATCCTAAATCGGGAAACGCACATCCCTTTGAACCTGCTTATACGGCACTTTCAGATATAGTGTAGCTGAACATCACAAATATGTCGTTGAATGACAACTATTTACACTAACATGTCTGGGGTTGCTCGGGAAATGCATAGAAATAATGGCGTGCCCATGCAGACTGTTTCATGTCCAAAATCGTTAAGCTAAATGAGGCCCAGCTTGCTTGTCGTATTCCTTTATTTTTACTACGCTCATCACAACAAATTGGGTTATGAATCGATAACCAGACCTTATCACTTTAGTCGGTTTAAAAAACCATCCATCATTGTGGCGATCGCGACTATATTTGGTAACAACTTACGTAGCTTTGCATACATTTCAATCCATAATATGCTTGTCTCCATTCCCATGAAGCCCCAAGAGGCCACATTATTTGTCTTAGTGTGATTCTGAGACCCAGATTATTAGATTTTTGGGCATAATATTCTGATTCAATTGCAACGTGTAGCTCAGGATTTATTAATGAATCGCTTTATAATTTCCGCGCTCTAAACACACTTCGAAATTTTTAATTCCCGTCCGTCGATCGTCCCAAATAACAGTTTTCATGGTGTAATCTGCAAACCGAACTACCGGCTCCATTGCGCCGTTCCTCTCTTAATTCTTCGAAAGACGAGGGAGCTACCGTTGAGACATGGATGGTGGACTTGAGGAGACATAACCGAAATCGGTGGCATGGAAAATTATTTTAGAGAAAAAATGCATACAAATTTCGCTATTACTGATGTAAATCGCGAGTAGCGTGTTGTTTTCGGTAACTTCACATTGCGTCTATTGGAAGCCAAGTTACTTACGGGACACTGTGATCTACTTTGCAGGATTCGCCTGCAGTTGCAAGATGGTCAAATTGTATCTACGATAGCTTAAGAACACGTTTGGTTTTTAAACTAATTTACATGGGAGACGTGTGGTTTTCCGTCAGCTCCTATGCAATTGTTTATATAGTGCAAACCACAAACCGATCTCTCGCCGAAGAACTCTCTTCCTTGACCAACAGAAGATAGCCGCAACATATAGGAAGAAAAGCAATCACGCAAGCTCAGTCTAAATTTGACTTAATGCAATGCCCATTTTCTAACGAACGGGTAAACAGCTATGTTGGAGAACTTGAAGGGCCAACAATTCGAACATGAAACGACAAGCTGGTTGGGGAATGGCCGATCCGCTTCAAATTCTATTAGGTTGCATTTATCCAAATGCACAGGCTTCATTAACTTGACTGGTACTCAGATGTCTGGTTTCAGACAAAACATAACTTTTCATTGTAGCGAGTACAGAATATGTCAAGAGAATGCACTGTTTACTCCATCCGGCATTCCAGAGGATCACCGATTATTGGCTGTTGTGATGACTCTGCAAGAAACAACAATTCTTGAATGCCACTTCAAAACAGGTGTCATCAAATGAGCAGCAAATTTTACGACAGTAATTCGGGGTCCACGCCGCACACCGGCAACGTCCCCACCCATTTCAGACCCAACAAATTTCAATTTAATCCCGGGTATGTGATGTCATATGTGTGTTGTAAGTGTGCAGATGAGGATACCATCCAACTAGTTCATACATCGAGAGAACGGAGCGAATCGCTCGTATGGACAGCCGAAAGTGCGTAATAGGACACGCCTGAGGCAACTCTGATGCGATATATCTATAAACAGAGCATTGCATGATGGGCCGTCTGCAGGATCACCTACAGTCATTGGAAACTTTAAATCTGTCATGTGAATCATCCCTCCAAATATAATGCGTAGTAACAGGAGTTATTCATTCAACAGAATATTTCGCCTTAAGGACTTAAATTCTGATCATAACGATTTCCTTTACACGAAAAAGGGAGAATCAGACGCTTTGGTAAATATCAAAGGACGGAAGCGATGTTCCGTCATTCATTTATTAACACAATTTGATTTCATTGACAACATTTTTCATTGCGAAGCTGTATGCTTAGATCTGGGTAAAGACGGAAAGTGAAAATGTCTTCAAATTTGGCAAAGTTATTAACAGGAATGTGTCAACTGCCGTTTGCAACTATGTTGATAGAGATGAGCAGATATGGACAATTTGGTGTGCATCAAACTGCAGGTTTGAACATTTTTGTGCATGACACAGAAATAAATTGTCTATATATGGCGAGAACACCAAAAGATAGAACAAAACAAAAAAATAGTAAGAAATGTTGCTTTCCGTTGAAAAGCTACCCACAAAACAGAACCAGGGAGTTAGGCCACATCATGCCAAATATCAACTCACCGCACCCAAACTTTGAGAATAAATCTGCCCAGATGCTTTCCCAGGCTTCATGTTTGAATCCTCAGTCGAGAAACTCCCGTCCGCCAGAACCACTTAAAGGGGGCTTTCAGACATCGTGATCATCCTGCTGGTAGCCATGTAGCCAAACGTTACAGCTATTTATAGTTGCATGTCTGGGGTTTCTCGGGTAAATGCATAAACCTCATGGAGTCCCATGGCGGATAGTATCATCTCCAAAATCGTGAAGCCAAATGGGGCCTAGTTTCGTTGCCGTGTTTCTCCGAATTTCTATGTTCATCCGGTAATGTTTCACAACACATAGAAACATGAAGCGATAACCAGACAAAATCAATGTTGTCTGATCTGGTGGACCACGCAACATTGTGGCGATCGTTGGTGATATCATATAAATGCACGCGCATTATACACATTTCTTCAACTGTAAAACAATCATTGTATAAGTTGCAACGTTTTCCGTAACTCGGTATTTACATTTCCATCCGCGGATCGTCACAGGTCACTCCCCATTATCTGATAATGACTGTGGAAGAAGATTTGA
>NW_008752119.1:329057-330697 GCF_000715545.1 Opisthorchis viverrini
ATATCAAAGGACGGAAGCGATGTTCCGTCATTCATTTATTAACACAATTTGATTCATTGACAAACATTTTTCATTGCGAAGCTGTATGCTTAGATCTGGGTAAAGACGGAAAGTGAAAATGTCTTCAAATTTGGCAAAGTTATACACAGGAATGTGTCAACTGCCGTTTGCAACTATGTTGATAGAGATGAGCAGATATGGACAATTTGGTGTGCATCAAACTGCAGGTTTGAACATTTTTGTGCATGGCACAGAAATAAATTGTCTACATATGGCGAGAACACCAAAAGATAGAACAAAACAAAAAAATAGTAAGAAATGTTGCTTTCCGTTGAAAAGCTACCCACAAAACAGAACCAGGGAGTTAGGCCACATCATGCCAAATATCAACTCACCGCACCCAAACTTTGAGAATGAATCTGCCCAGATGCTTTCCCAGGCTTCATGTTTGAATCCTCAGTCGAGAAACTCCCGTCCGCCAGAACCACTTAAAGGGGGCTTTCAGACATCGTGATCATCCTGCTGGTAGCCATGTAGCCAAAATTTACAGCTATTTATAGTTGCATGTCTGGGGTTTCTCGGGTAAATGCATAAACCTCATGGAGTCCCATGGCGGATAGTATCATCTCCAAAATCGTGAAGCCAAATGGGGCCTAGTTTCGTTGCCGTGTTTCTCCGAATTTCTATGTTCATCCGGTAATGTTTCACAACACATAGAAACATGAAGCGATAACCAGACAAAATCAATGTTGTCTGATCTGGTGGACCACGCAACATTGTGGCGATCGTTGGTGATATCATATAAATGCACGCGCATTATACACATTTCTTCAACTGTAAAACAATCATTGTATAAGTTGCAACGTTTTCCGTAACTCGGTATTTACATTTCCATCCGCGGATCGTCACAGGTCATTCCCCATTATCTGATAATGACTGTGGAAGAAGATTTGAAGCGGTTTGATAATACACATGCATTGTAAAAGTGGCATGATGAATAAAGCCATTTACCAAAAACAAACTCGTAAATTGCGGCGACATTTGGTATACGTAAGTGTGCAGTTACGTTAGAAACGCACCACCACATTTATCAACGCATAGGAAACGAAAATTTCATCTTCAAATCTACAGTTTCAGACAGCCGGCTACATGCAAAGATATGAAAACAATTGAAGCCCTAATGCGAGAACCGAGTCGCAAATCCAGAATTGATGAAACGCCTATTTACCACCACATAACGCATAGGAAACGAAAATTTCATCTTCAAATCTACAGTTTCAGACAGCCGGCTACATGCAAAGATATGAAAACAATTGAATTGATAATGCGAGAACCGAGTCGCAAATCCAGAATTGATGAAACGCCTATTTCACTCCTATCAGGTTACAGAATATTATGGGTCACAATTACACCTGCGGGGGAAACTCATGTCCAATTTTAAATTCGTGAAGGCTCAGACACCGTAGTGAGCATACTAATCAGGGTTTGTCGCAAATCACATGCATCTATGTTGAAATCTATATCTATATATTTATATGCAATTAGTTTATTGATCCAGTACTAGATGTCGGAAAAAATCTTTCGGGTTATCAGGCAACCCGAATCAAAGCTAACTGGCCATCGCAGGATATTTTCAAACT
>NW_008752119.1:331973-334016 GCF_000715545.1 Opisthorchis viverrini
TGTGAATCTTTTTCCGAGGGACTTCAGTAAGTTCGACTTGTATACGAATTGAATAAATGAATCAACACGCAAATGTGCAACTTTTGCACGGCGTCAGTACAATGAATGTATAATGAGGTATGTCCAAGGTAAGAGCGATTCTCGGAATGTGGAATACAGTCAATCAACCTGTGGTTGAATGTGATGCATAGTAGCTAATGAGCCCAGATACGATTTGCTAATTTGTCAGATTGAGTGCTGCTTTTGCAGCGGGAGTCTTCCATTTTACGTAGAATTCAGGAAACTGCTTGAGAAATTGCCAAAGATTAAGCAGACCTAGGCTTCACCTGCTTTCTAAAAGTATCCGTGTATATGAGGAGCAGCGTGATTAAACACAATATTTTGTATTGGCTTCTTCGTTCTTGCCAAGGAAATAAATATTTATAATTACATATTTCACAAAGCCCTTCCCGGCACCTCCCTTGATATCAGTTAATGTAGTTTGTTAATACATAATTGCATATGTTTATTATCATATATTCACACATGCCATTTCTTTATACCATTTAAAACTTGATTATATGGTAACATTTATGTATTTGCTTTTAATTTCGATCATTGTGTTTTTAATTATTTTGCTGTATTAAAATACTATACTGTCGTGTTTGGTGGCAGCATTTTATCCAAGTAACAATATACGAACTTTCATCATGTTTGATAGTTAAACAAACTCAGTGGCTTTTCCGTCACACGGATTATCGTAGCATACAATGCAAACGTATTTCAAACAGTCGTTTCACGCTAGTACGTTTGAGTGCGATCACCGCCAGGAGGTGCTCAAGTGTGTAAAATTTTACGACATTCAAGCCTGGTAGTACGTGGAAGCCAAAACTCCAACTCAATACAACCCAGGTTTGGAAAAAATCAAGAACGCACATCAGATATCCAAAGCCAGGGATTTAACAAACCACGGAATAAGAAGCATACAGACCACCCTGCAGCAAATATCTTATTCGAGTCAAAATATCACAAATATCGTAAATACCGACCGAAAAATCACATAAAAGAAGTACCAGATATATTAGCCAGCTGATTAGCATCTAGTCAAATTCGTACGGGCGATGTCTCCTTGACCGAGACGAAGGGGTTCAGGCCTATCGCCGAATCCGACCGACACATGGCCGAGACGCAATCAACCAACATTGTGTCAAACCGGGCTAAAAACACATTGACACAATATTTGGTCTTGCATTGCAAAGTTTAAACAGTAATGCCAACCACCTGACTGACCGAAGCTGCTTTTCCCATTTTTGAAAAGTCCCATGCTGTCTTGAAAGTGCCCAGGTTGTAATATCAAATGTACTGCTTGCTGATTAAGGAGGTTTGGTTTTGGTCAGTGCATGTGGGAACCCGTCAGTCGCCTCAAATATTCAATGGCGTTTTTTGTGCAAGTTATGTTTGCGTCCTTAATTACGAGGGTTATATATTCGCTCAAGTATCCACTGTGAGCATACTCGTCCTAGGTGGACACATTAGCACACCATTGGCATGCTGTCCGCTCATCTTTTCCAAGTGAATTTGGCGAAAAACTGTACCTAGGTTTATGAAGAGAGTATATAGAGCACGTCAAGCTCGGCGTGAGATTTGCTCCAAAAACGCCAACTACAAATTTATCGTAATTCCCTATTTATAAGGCAGCTGTTCCTTTACATGTTTACTTGGTAGTTTACACAACATAAGCGCTCCAATTTGCTCCTGCTAGTTCGCAGTTTGTTGATACGAAAAAGTAGAAGCTCAAACTCATTTTTATCCAGGTTCTAATAATGCGATTCAGAGAAAAATGGTATACGGTAGCGCCAACAAACCCCGTAACTTTGTGATTTGCCATAGGTCGCGTCATGATTAGGACCAGGAGTATAGCACTTCGTAAGTTATATATTTCCGACAGTCTCCCAACCTGAAACCATCATTTACGACTGAGCAGACCAGAATTATTCCTCCATAGGACAAGCAACACTGTTCATATATATGCCGACATACACAGCGCAAAATACAAACAGAAAT
>NW_008752120.1:0-11543 GCF_000715545.1 Opisthorchis viverrini
GGCAAAGGAAAAAGTTTTGTCTGAAGACATTTCGGCACGTCGACCAGCCAACCGTCAGCCAGCCCAACCACCTGGCCAAGGATCGGCTAATGACGGCGCTGATTCTAAGATGTACATGCAGATAACTGTGAAGCATTGGACTAAGTGGAGGCTTTTAACTAAAGATTTAGCAGACGACGGTATTCATTCCAAAACATAAAGTTTCTATAAACAGTTGAGTAACCATTTGCAATTTATGCGGAAAATACTTCCCTCTTTTACAGCTGGCGTCCTGCCAATCGAAGCCAAGAAATTCGCCGCAGCAAACAAGTTTGCTGAAGTTTTATATGACAGTCAACTTGCGCTTGTCGGGTGCTAGGCAAGGTTTTGCACTAACCGGTATACTGTGTCATTGATGACGCCATGCAAACAGTTAGGGGGCTTGCGAGCATCAAGAGCAGATATCGAAATAGGGTAGTCATTACGTTGTAGATTTGACGCAAATTCAACACTTGAGACAGTTTATTACAAACGGAGGTGACATCATCAGTGCGTTGTTGGGGAGCGCAATAGTGCGCGCTGGTAACGTCACCTGGATTGATGATGGAACTTTGCAACTCATCAGTGCTTGGGGAGCGCAATAGTGCGCGCTGGTAACGTCACCTGGATTGATGATGGAACTTTGCAACGGAACTACCCATTTCATCGAACAAAACAGTGATAATCTACACCAACTGAGCTAGCAACATTTTCCTCTATATATCGAGGCAGCTTTCACGGCACTTTGAGGGCGGTAGGTCCGGAAATAAGAGAATCACGGTAAGCCAGGGGCAAGCCGTCAGGCCGTGTATGCCGGTTGCGGTACCGTCATCTCGATGTCGTACATGGTCCATGGATAACCTCGCACACAAAGATCTTTGCTGAGTCAGTTCAGTTAGTCGGGTCGGTTGAGATTGGCACCCTAATTGTGGGAATTTTAGATTCGGGGATATTCTCTGGCTTATTGATGGCAAATGGTGGTTCATTTATACCGTTCAAATGGGGGTACTACATTTTTGGAAACCATGTTTCATGTTCGGAAATCAGGATGAGGAAAATCGTCAAGAACGCCACCTACAGGGCACTGTGGCATTATTTTGATCGCGGTCTGAATAAGGGGAAGCTGGAATGGTAACAATTTCTACTAAATTAAGCGACACTGCCAGCTTTTAAAGACGATACCCGACATTTGGTTCGTGATGGTACAATAATATTCTTTATTATTAATTAATTGGGAGCAAAATGTCAAGCACGAAAAGCAACAGCCGTTTCACGTGAAAGCTTTCGGTCATTTGTGAATATGAGGAACGTGCATTTAGTAAATGATGAGCAACTAATTTCACTGGTTCTCGTGCAGTCGTACATGAAGCTGAGTATAAGAGGCAGAGGTGTAAGTAGAAGGTTTCGAAAATCATGGCTGGATCATGCATGAAGCCACACAACACACCAGTTGGGGATAGACGTTGATATTGCTATTGTTACTAAGTGACCTGTAGTTAGTATGTGAAAAAGGGTGCGGTTACCTGAAAAGCTTTTAGAAATCAATGCCAGGGCAGACAAAGTAAATAAACGGTTATCACAGTACTACTTATTAAAGATGTAAATAAAGGAGCTGCTGGTGAACACAACTTAGCAGTTAGGGGCAAAGATGGAGGGCGGAGTATTGGCTGTCACACAACTGGCATCCTGATATAAAAATCAACCCTGAAAAATGAGTAAGTCATAGGAATTATCAGTTCAAAGCAAGCAGGGACAAGATATTGGAGAAACACGTGAGATGCACGGTGGTTTCGCGTGTCTGAACAAGGGCATGACTATGGCACAAATAAAGCCTACGAAAAATAATAAGTGCTTTGCTAAACAGAGTACGCCCGAAGTGTCAAGAAATGTGCATTTTGTGAATGCTCGTTAACCAAAACGAGTAGGATATTCTACTCGGCCGTTATTCATATTTTGGATTCATTGGAAGATGCTAGGATGCATGCTACAACCGGGGCAAGCTCAGGCCAGCGGCATGGAAGTTTGACAAATCTGCTTCATTTTCAGTTTTTTTTTGTAGGTTGTTGAATTTGGCTGGCTAGTCTTTCTAATCAGGAAGTTTCGAAATCACCCGCGGTGTGTTTTGTCATGGTGGGAAGTTGGGAAAAGAACTGACGTTACTTGAGATAGGGCAAACTAGACATGCTTTCCGGATCGATTGAAACGTACCGAACACCGTGGGCAAGGCAGTTAATGAAAAGAAAATTTTAAAGACTAGTCAAAGAATTACGAATGAGGTTGATCATGGAGTAGAGGGGTATTTAGAAGGATCATTTGCAGTTGAGGGGCGGTTGTCAAAGGCGCACTCCTTAGAAACATTATGGCCAGGGTGCGGAAATAGAGTACGTAGTACAGAAACAGTTGATGAATGTTTAGGGCAGGGTGGTGGATAAAACAACTGATTAGGTGAAGCACGTCTAGATAAGCAGGTAAGACGCATTAAAGATACGAATCATGGAGGAGTCAGGGTCCAATAATAGCTTGGACAAAAAGTATTTAACCGTTGGTATTATGGTAGTGTATGACACCTGGATGTGGGTTGAAGTTCATCTGTCCCCAGGCAGGCAGATAAAACCTTGTGGTCCCCCGGTTAGATCGCCATAAGCAAACAGAGTTTTGTCGAATGTGTGGTCCTCTAAACCACCCACGTATTTGGATTGTTTAGATATGATTATGGACTCGATGTTGGATAAC
Organism: Opisthorchis viverrini; assembly: GCF_000715545.1. Lineage (NCBI taxonomy): Eukaryota > Metazoa > Platyhelminthes > Trematoda > Opisthorchiida > Opisthorchiidae > Opisthorchis > Opisthorchis viverrini. The sequence continues at coordinate 2,752 of NW_008752120.1, forward strand.
AATACCTTGGCATGAACAATGAGCTTGGGGAAGCAAACAACCATATAACAGGCGTAGAAAAAAGGTTCAAAGTAACCTGGAAGGCGAATGGCGCTTGGCTTTTTGAGCTTGTTTGGGACGTGGAAACTTGTTCAGCTATAACTAGATTTTGAATATAAAGAGAGTCAGTCAAAGTAACGGAGCGACCGATCAGCGTTCGGGAAGAGATACCCGAGTCGATGGGAGTGTTACTGCGGTTAAGTATGAGATGTTGACAGGATGACAGGATCAGTGGTCCTATTAAGCTATAAAGCAGAAGGGACGAGATGCAGAAATGGACCAAATTTAGGATTTAGTGCACTGAAAGAGCATATTTGAAAAAAATACAGGCACAAACACTATGTCGTGCTCACGGCTGCGACAAGGGTAAGGAGTTTAAGACGCTTGGGGTCTTTGGTTTCAATGGATAGAACATGTACGGATTGATCTTGTGACTGTTTTGTATGTACCCATCTTTTTCTCTGATTATTTCTACTCCAAAAATGTGTGGGATTGCTGCCCAATGACAATGAAAACTCGGTGCACATACGGATGCTTCATTAGCAATAACAATAAAGTTGCAACTTAAAAGTTCGCCCTTATGCTAGTGGGAAATCTGAACAATCAAACTCAAGTTGCAGGGGAGATTGAATTGAGTGGAAATTTTAAATTTCAAGTGGATTGTCGGGTGAGAGCGGCGTACTGAAAATAGGTAGTGGCCGTACATTGTGGTTGCACCACTTCGTTAAATGAATAAAAATATCGATGTAAGATCATGTGCCAATGCCATGGTTTCACGAAGGGAACTGATTAATTTGCCTTAACCCACAATCTAGGAGTCCTATTTGACGAATAAAGTTTAGTTTAATTTAACAATGGACTGTCAGTTGTAACTGCGGCGAAACCGGATTTAACGAACATCATCCGGGTTTGTTCAGTGGCCCCAAGTGGTTAGCGAACAATATATTGAATTAAGCGTATGTAGAACATATAGATAGGTAAGCCGTCATTTGATAAGAAATTAACAGCAAATAATGAGCGGACTTAAAGCAAAGCTCAAGATTGATTTAACCTTCGCCAGTTGGGAACACAAGTTGGCACAGAAAAGGCAGTGTGCCACCAAGAGAGTTAAGCAGGAGGGTGTTCTGCAGTTCAAAGTAAGACAGAATGTTCAGCAATAAATCCGGAGATGAATGTGAATAAATAGAGTTATAAAAACAGCGAATATAAAAAGATACCTAGTATAGGACCGATTTTGCGTAAAAAAAGAACAGTTCAGTTTTGAAACGTGAGCACTCACCGTAAGATTAATGAATTAGTCTGATAAATTGGGAAATATAAATAACTAAGTCACTATTGTTTTCAAAGGCGGACGCGACGTAGTGAGGACGCAAATGGTACTGAAGATAAAGGACAGTCGATGGTCGTTTGCGTTAGTCTATCATGCATACATGATACTCCATAACCTGCGTCGCGCATATGAATGTGCCCAGTAGCTAGGACAAGTAGTCAAGGTAAACGGCAGCACGTACAGTTATGAGTTTGTACAGACGTTGTTAATCTCATAACCAGTGTGTGCCCAGCATTAACGATAGATAGCAAAAGAAATAACCGAAGGGTACTGTTACATAATTAAGTTTACTGGCTGGCCTCATTTGCAGACAATCTCTGCTTTTTTGGCGTGTTCCAGCTAAGTAGTTTTACTATTTCTAATTGGAAAGATACCGTTATGTTGTCTATTTGCATGCGGATACTTGAAAACGGTGCGTTGTCTAACGACTAGTAGTGCACACGTAGCAATCACCCACAGAGGTGCACACTTGCATTGCAACTGAACAGCGCGTTGTCTTCGGCTTGTGCAATTATCACTGTCTCACGAAGACTTTCTCCCTGATTCCTCTCACACGAACTCTAATTGCACGATGAAATTCTCCTTTATGCTTTGTCGCTCGATGGGGCCTTAGGTGTCGCGGATTTGGGTCAGCAAACTTGCGTGCATATAGAATCTGCGTAAGTCGCCGTGGATTACGTAATAATTAACGCAATAAATTGATCACGTATGGGATTTAACTAGAACAAGCACCCAGAACCACCGCTGTAGTGCACACAAATCATCATAAAATTACAAGTTCAATGAAATCCTACTGGGTCATTCATGAACCCTTCATGATTCAAAAAACCTGTACTAATGCTATTCGTTGGTTTGCACTATTATATGAAACCCGGGATGAGCTGCCAAATAAACACTGCTCTGCCAAAGCTTGCTGAACAGTTTCATAATTTTTCTCCTCTGACGGGTTTAACGTATACAAATATCATTCAAATATACAACTCGGTAAAATATACATTAAATTTATGTAGACGAAATCGCTCCTTGAAACTGTACCGCGAAATACTAAAATTTGCCAAGACTTCCTTTTTTGCTTTATCGCGTAAAGCGATCAGCAGCGGTTAGTGCCCTTGAAATCTCGCTCATTTGGACAAATGCCTAAAACAGCAGATGACCGAAAGCTATATTTTCGGTCAATTTAGTTTTGGTTAACTTCTTGCAAGCGGTGTGACTCGGCAAATAATTTGGTTACGAAATCTAGGAATCATCGCTATTCGTCTGCCACGGTGTCCGCGAAAGCTGTAAGTTGCTACAACAGTAACGATTGACGTTTGTGCCTGTAGCAGGTAAATGTCATATTGGTGTTTTTCTGCGTCACGAACTGGTGTTACAGAAATACCGTGAGAAATCCCCGAAATCAAGCAACATACAAGGAATCAGAAATTAGCAAGTTGAACGCATCCACTAACGAAAAATCACGTGAAGCACCTGCTACACAATCTTATCTTGCCTGGGGCGGCACGAAGTGATGAAGGCCCGTGACCCTGGAATTTCGATCACTTAAACAAAATGCTACCAGCAAAATGTCGCCAAAAGGTGCAAGTGGGTTAGACTAACTCCCGTCGAAATCACAACTTCGAAAACCCTATAGTTTCGGCGAAAGTAATTTGGGTGTGCGAATAGCCAGCGGCCCGTTTCAAGTCGCGTCCTAGACGCACAAGCGAAATTTCTCTGAAACCGCGGTTCGAGAAAGGAAAACTTTGACATAATGTTTTAGCATTTTATGGTCATTACCCGAGCCCTTAAGCTCTCTTCTCGCGGCCGCAGTTTTATTGGGGGTTGTTTAAACGAACTCCGAGTTCACCGCGGGCGCGGAATTTGTATTTTAGTGTCTGCCGGCGGCTGGGAGTTGTCTACAAAAACGGTGGAAATCTTTGTGGAAAAGCTCGATTCTTCGCGTCTTTTCTTACGTATTGGATTTGGAAATAACCTCAAAGTGACGTAGACAATAAGCATGCCTATAACATCGTCGCAAACTCAAGCTAGAGGGGCCATTGGAGACCTGGCCCAAGGTCACTCATGGCCAGCAATGGTTTTGCAGTTTTAGTTCATGGCAGCCAACGGAGTCACTGAATTACTCGGACCTCATGCCTATTGTTCACTACAGGTTGCAAGTGAAACATATCATTATTATTATTGTTTAATCAAGTACCTCCCACTGTTTGTGACATTGTCCCCTTTTCGCGCAGTCAACACTTCCCGCAAATCCCTCAGTAGTGCCCCATTCTGACTGTAAACGCATGATCATGCCAGACGGCATACCACCCACAAGTTGGGAATAAACATTATTATTAAGTGCGAACCACGCAGCTAGGGCAGTTCAAATTCCAGGGTACCGATATTCCGTGCCACGGATAGTGCCATTGGGTGAACTATTGGATTTGTGAGCGGAACAAGCAGACGGCACAATAAGATGGCCGCTGCTTTCAAGTCCTTGCATATATTAAATGGACTGAACGGTCTTTTAACGCTCTAAGCTTGTGCCTGATGTGTGAGCCTTGATTGCGCTAGCGCTTACCGCCCCTTGAAGCGCATTGAACAATGCCCTATCTTCGGTTGTTGATCTTTAGACACGTGTTTCCATATCAAAAGTTTTACATAATTCGGGATTCATCTCATCTGACTGGGACTGTGGTTGGCATGAATTCGCATGAGACATCTCTCTCTTTTCTATCATATTCTCCTGTTATCCTTTCGCGTTCGTCGCTTGTATTCACTTTATATGTTTGTGACCATGCTCTTCAAAAAATAAATGGTAAAATTGTACTAGAGATATAGTGAACTACGGGTAAGCCATCAGACCGGCTATGGTAGTCGCGGTACCGTCATCGCGACGCCGTACTTCGGTTCGTGGATAGCCCCGTACATGAACATCTCGAAAAAGCCGTTTATGGTGGTCAACGTAGTTAGGATATCCTTGATTGTATCGAGGGTTTATGGTAGTTCACAGCTGCCATTCAAGCGAGGTAATAAGACAGCCATACCTATATTTGGGACTCAAAATATGATGAATCTCCGAAAGGTTTGCTAGAGAGCACCGTGATGCGAGTTAAAATGCCTCCCGAAATAACAGACAGTCAAAAATCATCACAATTCCCAAATGCTTCAGTAGTAGGACACTGTCCGGTTTAAGAGCGATAATCGATATTCAGGCATGCGATCGATGCGAAATGGAGGGACCTGCATTTACTAGATTGTACGCAACTAAGGTAGCTGAGAGCTTGCAGAGACATGAGATCAGAGATATCTGCTGTTGCTGCGTAATTGTACGCTGAGTCACAGCCGAAAGAGAGGCTTGGAACCTTGCAAAGCCAGCTGCATCTGAGGTGTCATATCATGTGTATTTGGTGATTCTCTGTTAGCATCTCCTTTCTCTTCTATCAGTGATGATGATAAGTATGTTGTCATTTGGTGTGCACTTTCTGCCCACAGTGTCAAATTATCATAATAATGTTTGTTGCAACTTCATATATATTTAAAATTGCCTCCAATCTTGAATGACTGCCTTCCCGGTTAACAATTCAAATGGACCGCCCTTTTTTGGACTGGTGGAATTGAACCCTATTTCAGTTTGACAAGATATCTATATTCTCCGTTTTCCTTACCACGCAAATCGTTTTTGCCGCTCTGGTTATACTATTTTTGTACCAAAACCTTGGGCAGCTATATATTTTTTTAATTCATGAGTTTGAGACGCGGTTTCGGTCACGCGTTGACTGTTGGTCCATATTGGCTTTGCTTGCCTTTTGGAGTACCTCACCGTTTGTCGAAAACCGTTGAGGTTTGTAATTTTGTATTCCGTGTAACTACTTTCATTTTATAGTACAGCACATTTGCGTGGCCGTTCGTTCAGAGTTTTGCCGGTTTGGTTGCTAACCTTGGTGCTCGTTGCTCAAGAATTCGAAACGGTCGTTACAATGTTTATTCCAACAGGTTGTTGGCGTAACGTCAGGCATGATCAGAAGATTACAGTTAGAATAAAAATTGAGTTTGTTTGTAGTTGCGTGTAATGGAACAAGTGGGCGATAGGGTAAAGTCAAGGGAGGTAAGTGCGCAGTTGCAGGTGTGCTATCAAACTGGATATAGCATTGCCAGGCCATGACTGCACTGAACTACCTCGGTTTCTGGACGGCCCCGTAATGGAAGTCATTCTTGAGATGATTTGGCTTGGATATGTTTATGTTAGATCGCAGGTATTTTTCCGACCCGGTTGGAGAGGTAGTGTGGTACATTGTTTTACATATATTCGAAGTTGTATTGGTTCTGATTGTAGTGTGAAAGATGTGAACAATGGACGAACCTGCGTTTGCTAATTTGCAGGGGATTTCCACTGAAGAATGCGACCTTGCAATCTTCAGCTAAATCATCTTCATTATCTGGAAAAGTTTGATCGCATCAGTTTTGGCTATCTTACGAGCTCATTTGTTCGGATATAGTCGAAATGATTTCGGAAGTGAAGATGGTTTGCAACACTTCTGCATGAACGATGAGTTGGATGAAGCCCAGAAGGGTACTGCTCGGTGGCTGGATTGCCAATGTAGTTGAGTAAGTGATGATTGCGAGTTTCGATAAGAAAAACCAAGCCGTCCCAATAAGCTGTGTTTTACCGGTATTGGTGAGCAGAAATCGAGTTAAATTGGGATTAAGTGCTCCAAGCGAGCCCACTCACTGGACCTTTGCTGCGGCTGAATCCATGGTTGCACAGTTCAGGACGCTTCTGGCCCTTGGACCGATGCAACCAATAACGATAAACATGATTTTTTAAAGGTGGTTGTGTATTTTGCAGATGTGGGGTGTTGGCAGGCGGACGAAATATGGATATGTAGAACCACCGTCGGTCGTCTGATTTTTCCAATATGTATATTTGGGACATTATGGCCAACTACAAGCATATGCATGGGCCTGGCAGTTACTATAAGTAGCCTCGGTAGGTGACATCGAGTTTAGTTATGGGTATGACGGGCCGTCGTTGGCCATTCAACTGAGCTGCTGGGCATAGTTGAAGCTTTATACTCAGCGGTTCACATACACACAGGTCTTGCAATTACGATAAGTAGCCAAGGTAGGCGATATCGACTAAACTTACGGGTATGACGGGCCGCCGTTGGCCGTTAGGATGTCACGCATAGTTGGAGCCCGGTTTCTACCAGCCCGCATAGATACTGGCTTATTGTCTACTATGGGTAGCAGGCAGGTACGGCAGTGAAGATCGGTGTTGAACACTGATGTCATGCTCTCGATGATGATGATATAGGTAGCGGACGTAAGCAAGAGCGCGCACAGTTATGGGTAATACGGGCATCTTTGGCAGTTAAATTAGGACACTGCGCATAGCTGAGGCATAATAATCAGCGTCGCATATAGGCACTGGCCTAGCGGTTTCAAAAGGTAGTCAAGGTAAAAGATCCCGCGAACGGTTGTGAGTATGAGGTCAGTCGTTCGCCATTAGATTGGTTATCTATGCACAGGGAAACGGACTCAACAGATACGATCAATAGCCAAGTTAGGTGACTTCGAGTAGAGTTGTGAGTACAATAGGTTGTCAGATGAGGCTATCACGCATAGCTGAGTCCCTATTTTTGCCGGCCGACAGATATATTGGACTGATGTTTACTGTAGGTGGCAAAGATAAGCGGCATCCCGTATAGTTAAGGGTATGAAAGAACTCATTGTCCATCGGATTATGTCACTGTGTATAGGTGCGGTCTCATTATCAGCGTAGCACATAGACGCGGGCCCAGCGGTTACAACAATTATTCAGGATGGGTGAGGACGAGTAGAGATACGAGTGCAAGGTGCCGTTGTTGCTCATTGGATTGGGCTGCTGCGCATACGTGGGACCCCATAATCAGCGTCGGTAAGTAGTCCATGTGCGTGAAAAGGCTACCGTCATCATGGCGATCGCCTTATAGTGGTCAACACCTAGAGAACGTTATAGCCTTGATAGGAATGACGCCCGCAGCTATCTCGTGACGCTGTATTGTGTACAAGCTAGTTATGTATATCTGAGAAAGAGGATCATCCACAGATGGCCCTCGCACTGCTACTGCACAGTTCATACTGTTGTCTAACTTTACTGCGCCGAATGAACTATGAGACCCACGGGAAAAATGCGTTGTGAAAGGATTCGAGGGACAATATCCTCCCATTTGTTATTCTGAGGAGTGTAAAGCAAACTGACATCTACGACTACTTTTCTAGGGTGGAATTTGCATTGAATACTCGTAAGATGTTTTTTATCATATAGGAACAACGCAAGACTCAAAAATATGCTAAAGTGCGAGTTCGTTGCTAAAATGCGGTTTTACTGACCGACAAGAACAAAAACGACCGGGTAAGCTTGAAATTTCGTTCACTTAAACAAAATGCTACGTCCAACATGTCATTGGAAGGTGAAAATTGAATAGGCTAACTCCCTATTCAATTCACAAGTCCGAAAACCCAATAGTTTCGGCGAACTCAATTTGGGTGTGCAAACAGCCACTGTTTGAAGCCAGCGGCTCGACGCACAATGCATTTTTCTGCAACACCCCTGCGGTTGAAATACAAGCTTTGACGTAAAAATGTTGCACTTCTTTGCGTATATGCTCAGACTGAAAACGCCCTCATCTGCCGTCAGTTTTTTGCGATTTGTTCTAATCGATCTCTTTTGAAAATTATTGGCGCACATTCGGCTGTGAACTTCGCCTGCTATGGCTTCGGAAGTGGCTTTCGTTGAGAAATTTGTGGGTGTATAGTTTTCATCCTTCACGGCATCTGAGAAGACCTTAAATGAATACATGGAGGATAACTATGTGATATTTGTGCGTTCATCCAGTAATCGAAGCGTCACGAATGGGTGTACTACAAATGCAGCAGACGCCCTCCAAGACCAACGGAAAGCCGTGGAATCCGAAGAAGCTAGTAAGCCGAGCGTATTTTCTAATAAAAAAGTACGCGAAGCACCAGCTGCCCAGTGCGCTTTTGTCTACCGAGGCAAAGGAACCAACTGGCAGTGACCTCTTATTTTCTGGAACACAACCACAAACTGTCAAAGTTTCTGTACGATCGGCTTCCAGTCAATCGACGCTCAACCGAAAACGAGTTGGGCACATGCCAGGCCCTGCTGAGATATGGAACGCCGTCATCTGAGGTGCGGCAGTTTGTGGCGGATGAATTCGGAAAGATTCTTACAACTAAGGATATACACAACTACCGCCGGAAGTGTCGACCGGCTATGTTGAGTAGGTGCCTAATGGTTGGGTTTTAATGTAGCAGATGATATGCCTTCGGTCCTGGCAAAACTTCGGGGGACCGGACGCGTTCTTGTGTGTCAGGGAGAGGAAGGTCACTATAGCCACATATGTTTCTCCCGATGGCAGCAGATAGCGTTATTCCGACGCTT
>NW_008752120.1:11834-23816 GCF_000715545.1 Opisthorchis viverrini
TTCTCCCCTATCTTACGGCTCGCTGGTTGTACATCACCCGAAAATGGACCATATACGCACAGTCCGGAATGGTTGATTTCGGTAATGTGACCAACAATCGACTGGAGAACGCAAACGGGCGCCTTAAAGATCGGGTGCATCAATCGGACACGTTGGAACATGCCATTCAAAAGGTGTCCCGGCACGCCGAGTGGCTCATGCGGGAGTTTGAGATGCATACGTCATACCAGTGACACAGGCGGCAAATCCTGGAGGGTGACGCCTACGTTCTAAACGTAGTATGTCGAATGACGACATGCATGATCTCTCGTTTTGAGGCACTTGGGTCCGCGACCGCCGCGGCTACCGTATGAATGTGTCGGAACAAACAAGGCGAGGTCGAGCTACGTAAACTAACTGATAGTTTGTGGTGCAAACACCCAGGTGCTCCCAGACTGTCGACACCTGTGCTGGAGAATGCATATGCCCTTTCTATCAGGCGATGTGGCTCCCCTGCGTACACCTGTTCTCTGTATTTCGAGATCAGTCCGTTCCGAGCAGTAAGAACTATTCATCATTGACTTTTTTAGCTTGCTTTCCAATCCACCAGCGATGGCTGTCGGATTACAACCTACCGGATAAAGGTGTACCCCTTATACTTGTTCTCAAACCACCGCCGACAGCTTTCGACGGTCTTCGTAAACAACTGAATCGGGTGATGGATAAGCTTCAGAGGCTGGAACCCGGAAGGGCCACCGCCATATTTAAGCGGTTGATTGCTCAGGGACAAATCCTGCTGCGTCAAGCCTCAAAGTCTGCAACCGGCGACCTGCCGTTGTTGGTCGAGGATACTGCATCTCAACCTAGATGGCGGTCTGGAAACGCTGACTTGGGGTTCTGTGTTCTCTGTGACCGGCCTACTGCTACAAGTGACCGCTGGTGTGCAACAAATCGCGTCCCATATCACGCCGACTGTTGTGACGGTGAACCTTGCCCACTGTGTGGTGATGCTCTTCAGGATTGTCCCAAATTTGAGTCCACGTGAAAATAAATCACTTTTGGTTCTTAGCTCCGGGTCCATCCGGAAAGCGCAGAGGTGTGCTTGCTACCCGGTTCGCAAAAAGGGCGTCTTATGATGTTGACCTGGATCGAAGCACAGATTCACAGCACAATGTGTCACGTAAGTCTGTGTGCGTCCATGTTTTCGGGTTCACAGAGGAACTACTCGACAGCCGTGAGTCAGTGTCTGACAACTACGACTAACTTCGTAGAGCGTCAGCTAGATGAAAGAGACGAAGATGATTTCGTGTGACCCATCGGCTCCGAAAAGTTTGTCTGTTAATGAGGTCCTATGCATTACATGTAAGTCTCGTATTTCTTGAAAGGTGCAGTAAATAGCCATGCGCAACAACCCCTGAAGATGGCTTTGTGTGAACAGGCATCTACGACAGCATAGTCGCCGCAGTGAATTCCTGGGTAAGTATCTCTGCCAGTTTGTCGGCCACCCGCCTTATGATGATATTTTAATAACGTGAATTATATCTGCCTCTCATTTCAGGACTTCAACGACCAAATGAACGCTCCCCACGAAGAAGAAAATGCGCCTCACAGAAAGACATATGTTAACTTCAAAAGGAAAAATATATCTCAAAATTTCAAGACGCCCATTTTGAGCCTTTTCTCCGTTACAGATAGATGGGTTTCATTCGTGAACCCTTAGCCGCATGTTAGTCGTGTGCGTCGGTTGAGATCGTTCAGCTGCCTGGTATTATCGACGTGGGCTCTATGTGGCTAGTTAGTTAAGCATCGCGTACCCCTAGCCGCACGTTAGTGGTGTGCGTCGGTTAAGATCGTTCGGCTGTCTGGTAGTATCTACGTAGGCTCTATGTGGCTAGTTAGTTAGGCATCGCGTACCCCTAGCCGCATGTTAGTGGTGTGCGTCGGCTAAGATCGGTCAACCTCGAGGTTTTCCTAGCATAATTAGGAACGTATAATGAAAACTCTGGTTTTTGCCAGCAAACGTGCACGGTGTCTAGCAAATAATCAGCGTGCACTACGGAATTTTTGCTAGCAACAAAGAATCATCGGCCACAATTTGTTTGCACGAATGCGCCTACGCATATGTTGTATCTACAAAGGCCATTTAGATTCTAGAATGTTGAGGAAATTTGTTCCAGTGGGAAAATACCTGAAAGTTACGTTTATTGTATGTGAGTCAATCTTCTCCACAATTCGCGATTTTTTATCATCAGGCAACGTATTCACAGTCGGCGGTGTTTATTGACCTTGAGAATTCGCTCCCTTAAACAAATCGCCATAGTAAATGATTTTCATTTTTACAGCAGCATATACATTATACATAGACATTCTACACTATGAAGTGGCAAGTCTGAAAATGCCGTAGATTTCGAGAAATCAATCTCATTGTGCGAATAGCCAGTGGCCCGTTTGAATATGGGATAAATTTTAGATTCAAATCACGCGCCAGATTTTCTCTGGAAGTTTCATGTTTTCTTTTTCCTTCTCGGCTGCTTTTTAGAAATTTGTGTAACGGTACTGATGACATGATCCTATAAGCATCTTCTGGGCTGCTTACCCATCTCTTCGTTGGATGTACCGGTGGGAGCCGTGGTTTCCCAAGCCGCGCGAAGGACGATCATAGAGGTAGGAATGGATGGCCAAGAAAATCAGGGCGCGGATCTCAATTCCGCTGATACTCGTGCTTACCTGGATAAGACGGTTGTCCCCATATTGCTTCAGGGACTCACTATGCTTGTAAAGGAGAGGTAATCGTCACCTTTGTCGTGAATGTAAAATTTAGACCTCCGAATCCGATTGAGGCCCTTGGGACCTACCTATTACAACATAAAGAGGAAACGGAAAATTCGTGAAAATGTGCTCCTTTTCGAAGTCATTTGCAAATATACATAATCATTGATGTGAAATGTCTTGCATGCTTGTCTTCGTATCGTATACGATGTGCCAATAAATGCATAACTCGTTTCACGCGTTGTCCTTAAGACTGCTCCTTCTTGAGTTTGGCTCAGGTTTCCCGTCCTAGTCTGCTGGCACTGATTAGCTGCAGTGACTAGTGATTGGTTAGTGTTGATCTGGTTACTGAGCGCCCGTTTTCTCGAGGTCCGTGACAAGAATCCACATGATATGTCCGACGACTAACCTCCTACCTTAAGCTCGCTGCGATTCGGAGAACTATGGTTTATTTGGGAGAAACATGAGGCATCAGCAATATCATTGACGATCTGCACGCCAGTTATGATTATGAGAGAGCAAAGCGGCCGCCGAAACCAATCAGCAATCTGATCAGTTCGCTCAAACAATGAAGCAAATTTCCCGAATTAGTCCATTTAATGACTACACATTCACCCCCATGCAGCTTCGGATTTAGTGTCAGTCATTTCTGATACTGCGAGGACTCTGTAAACGAGTCGAGATGCGAATGACCAACAGAAGTTGATTTTCGTTTACTACTGGCAATGCAGTATTCCTTCCCGTCCTTCCAGGGCTTAAGGGTGGACACTTTAGCAGACCTTAGTATACTTTGCGTTGTCCCTCTAGCTCCACTGGGTCTTGAACCATCACTAGTTTCACCTGCGTTTAACCAAAGGCAAGTATCTGTTACTTCCATCAACCCATGGCGCGGCGGTCACCGAATATTGCATAATCCATCTCAGGTCTTGCCTGGTTCACTCGATTGCATATTTTTGTGTACTTATAGCTTATCATCCACTTAAATGCCGTCCAAAGCATCTGTCTTTTCCACTTGTGCTTTTGTATGTCCATGACTAGTGTTATTCTACCCACCTGTGTTCGAGATTCACGTCCGCATTGTTTTTTCGAAGGCTAAGCATCTTGATGAGGTATTGGGAGTGAAAAGGGTGTGCCTCTAGTACTTTCCAAAGTCTTTCGTGCACTAGTGCTTTTTTAAGCCGATGTGTGGCTGTCCGGCTAAATCGCTCCACGTTGTCATTTTCTTGTGCTCTATAGAGAGAAGTAGAATACTGAGACATCGGCTTTCACAGAAAGCCGTACTGTCCGCTGCCTCGTGGATCAGGATTCTGAGCCAAAGGTTCAAGGTGAGGTATGTCAACTAAACCTCCATCCTCAACCTGGGCAACTGGGGAGTGTCATCTGCCCCATCCATTTTTATTCTTTTCAAAATAAGGTATTCAAATAAATCAGGGTTGTACGGCGATGAAGCATCAGTAGTGAACAAGGCCAGTGGCGAGATGGACCAAGTGGTTAGAGCGCGAATTTACTGACCGGAAGGTCTGTGGTCCAAACCTGATCCCTGCCTCTCGACTTCCTCGTTCTAGGCTTGGGCGACCTGGCAGTATCCCAGCCCTCGTGTAGCGTGGCAGCTAATCACCGAAAGGGTGCTACAGCTGACGACTATTTTAGGGCCAGTGGCGAATGACTATTCAGCTACGGAAATACCCGAAGACGATCTCGGGTGATCCGAACAAGCGGACCCTGGAAACCGTTCGCTAGCGAAGCCGTCAAGCAAAAGAAAAGGACTGCTGGATCGGGCGTTTTAAACAACAATGCTCGTGACCACCTGCTGCCACTCAGTTTGACGTCAGAACTGCCGGTAGTGAGCGTGGCAATCACAGGAGGATCAACTTGACGGGACCCTTGGCATAACTTGTTCCTCATCGCATTCCGGTAGCTAATGAAGCATTCACTCTAGAGTAGCAAGTGAGCCTGGCCTGGTAGGAGTTGAGTTGACCGAATCTTCACTCCACCAGGTGCGAGAATAACTTCATGCATACAAACGACCCACAATTCTTGTATTCCTAGATTTCCAAGGTACATTCGACTCGGTTGACCTGCCTGTTCTCCTCGACACGGTTACCCATCAAGGAATGCCCTAGAAGCTTGTGAACATAATAAGTTCCTTATTTCCCAGACTTCGGGACGTGCGAAAGCATATTGAGGGCTCTCCAAAAGCTTCCATACACAGCGCGGTGTCCGCCAAAGGTACCCACTCCGTTTCTATGTGATTTATTGGTGTACGAAATAATGAGACGAAATAGTGAAGGTTTTCAAAATCCTGGTGTTTCAAACAGCTACTGACGGAAAATTGTTGATCTAGAACAGGCAAACGGCGTTGTTCCTGTCCTCGAGAAGAAAAAGTTGCGTCTGTTTTTGGGTGAACTGACCAAAGTCATCCTGTCCATTGGTGTGCGCTTTACACCCAAAGTTTAAGGTCGCACTTCTGAACACGCAGCCGCTGAACACACCAATTATAGTCCAGGAGCACTCAAAGTTGTGGAGCATTTTACTCATGTTGAAAGTTGTATCAGTTCCGATTGTAGTATGATAAACGAGGTTCATGACGAATCATCTAGAATCGGGTCACGTTTGGTAATCTGGGGCACCTGTAGCGTCAAGCGGTATATTCCTGATTCTCAAAGACCGTGTTTCTCAGGCTACAGTGCGGGCTGTTTTGATGTGAGTATGAGACATGTTCAAGCAGTGGAACTGAGATGTCTTCAGGTTTTCGACAACCCTTATCTAAAAACCATGGCTCGTATAGGTTGGTGCGCGGAATCTCGAGCCAGTCAGATAGAAAACGAGTATCTGGTTGTGCAACGGGTACTTTGATCGTAGAATGTGTTTGGCACCAGAGGCTGCGCATGCAGAATCGTCATTGGCCGCAGGGAGTGGTGCTTTCTGTGCTTAATTCAGAGTGGCGCAAGCAGGGGATTGGTCAACCTTTGACCTGGCAGAAGGGCATGAAAGAAATTTCGAGAAGTCCGGTTGCTGTGTGTGACTCGAATTCCGGGATAAGGACCGCCTGGCCCTTACTCTACATGTTTACTGACGCTCAATACGTGTTTGCTAATCATTACTGTGTTGTTAGTTTTTCTCCGGATTGTGTGATTGTTTGTCTGGAGGTGTGGGTACTTCGGAATGATTGTGTTAGGCTCGCATTTTCTTTTCACTTTCGTTCTTTCCCCCACAACAATGCTTCCAAGTGACTAACGGCTATACGACAGCGAAGCAGGAATGTTTTGCATCGATTTTATGCTGCTGCTGCTGCTGGTAATGGTTGGAAGCCAATCAAACTTCAAGATATAGAGAAGACTTTTGCCGTGTGCCAATGCCACCACGTCTGGCCAAAAGAAAGCGACAGTGAGTAAAATGATAGGCGGAAAAGTCGCGAAAACGTCAACTGGAAAGATGGCTGAATACTTAGGGAGATAGAGCAACTGGCCTCCTGTAAAATAGCTCTTGGAGACGATTCGTGAGAGTGGATCTTAATCGCCTGTCAGAAGAAGAAATAAATTATGGACCCCCGTGTTGAATCATGAGGAGGCACCAGAACCAAATAGTCTATATCGAGCCCACTTCAAAGAAGGCAGAGAATTTCTGGTCACGCACCTGGCAAAACTTACTAGTGCTATGTAGAGTGAAAAGAAAATGCATGCAGAATGGGGCACACTGATAGTCATTCTAGGGTACACGAACACTGAAAACCAACGTAGCCTTAGTCTGGCAGTTGCGGCACTGCGTGTGCCTTCTGGTCTTGTCCCTGAGACTGGACGCAGAGGGAGGGAGATCCATGAAAACCAGGCTGGGTTCGGTCCTGGATCACGCTTTCACCCTCCGAAAGATTGCAGAACAGCGACGCTGCTTGCGGGAACCGACAACGATGTTCGTTCTTTGGGCTGAAGGTTACCTTTATCTCTGAACCGTGAGGCCTTATGACTATCTATGGAGCGAAGCGCCGTGCGCCAGTTCTCGTGTATCAAATACACATAAAATCAAGGAACGTCAAGTTATGGGGCGCCTATTAGCATGTCGTTTTTCTAGCACCTCAGACCCACCGAAATCCTGCTTGTTGTCCTCGGGTCCCATTTTACTTCCCTTCGTAAGACCACCAAGAATAAGCGACTCGAAATATCTGGTTACAATTGGGGGGAACTAATTTCCCTTTGATTGTCAGACTGAAAAAAGCTTTGAAAGTAAGCAATACTATCTACTCACCCTAGTTAGTTGAGTTGGTGCTTTCGCCCATCTAGAGGCGGATAAGTTGGTCAATCATTGACTGAGGATTTCACCTCCATCTTTAGACAGTGCCTAGGAGTTCGTCAGGACCAGCAGCTCGGTGATGCTCAAGGATAAAAGGCATTCACTCATTCCCGGAGCTGTCAGGGCTTGCGAGTCAGGAATCTGGCTGAGCAACTGCAGGCGACCAGTTGGATTGGTCCTGAAAGTGTTCAGTCGAACGATTCAGGCGCTCTTGTTTCTTTATGAGTGGGCGAGGTTTTGTTATCAGTGACTGCTTCGTTCACCGGAAGCTCTTCGAGCCTGATGCGCCTATCCGCTGGAACATCTTCCGTACATTCCCAGAGTTTCTCACCTCCCACTCCTCTTCAGTTTTTGAATACATCAAACTTCTTGGTCCATTTGGATGCCCTTTCCCGCCTGAAGTCTGATATTATGTCGAGTAGTATCTTGCTCTCGGCCAAGAGGAATACGTATTCGAGCTTCGAACAGTTGTAGGACGTTGATCGATGGTTCAAAGGATTGAGCACGAATTTACTGTCCGGAAGGTCCATGGTTCGAACCCGATCTCTGCCTCTCCACTCCCCCCGTCTAGGCTTTGGCAATCTAGCGGTATCTTAGCCCTGGTGCTTCCTTCGAGTGTCATGGTAGCTAGGCACCGAAAGAGTGCTACAGCTGGATTGTTTTTTCGGAGCGTTGATCGAAATGCAGTGGTTCGATCCAGCTGGTTGAGCTGTTCCACAGGCGGAGCGCCACCATCTCGCAGTGTTGCGGACAGTAGCTTACAGTGGGAGTTAACATCCAAAGACGTGTTGTTCGAAATGAAATCCAGTAGATGGTGCTGATAGACTTGTTTCACATCAAGGTCCGAGAGATTTTCAGTAGCCAGACGAAGTGTGCGCATCTTGCGCGCCCAGGAGAAGCGCAGTGAAAATCAGCGACAAACAAGCGCCGATCCGAATCCATTGCGGTGTTCCAGATATGTCTATCTGTGTAACAGGTTGGCTGGCACGCGGGGCACCATGTGGCGAAGCAGCTCTGGTTGTTTCTTAAGTTAGAACTGCGCCGATGCAGCGCATGCTGGATACGTGAATTTTTACGTCTGAGCTAGTGAACATGTTCGTACTTGAGTAATGTGGGAGGAAAGCTCGACGCCTCGAACGACGAACCATTAACATGCCTTGGTTGTGTCGATCGACGGTTTTGGCTAGGGAACTCTGGTAGTATCTAAGGTTTCGTGCTTCTTCCGGGCAGCATGGCAGCGATGAAATTATAACCTGACGGTTGGTTGTGTCACGGTTTTGGCTAGGGAACTCTGGTAGTATCTAAGGTTTCGTGCTTCTTCCGGGCAGCATGGCAGCGATGAAATTATAACCTGACGGTTTGGTTTGTGTTCGTTCGTGGCTAGACTGTGAAACAGTCCAAAAACATTTCCAGCAACGTTCCCGTGCTGTTCAACTCACTGACCAACATACCACAAGGAATATCATTGCAAATACCGTATCCTAACGGTGATTTCCCAGAGCACCAAGTAAATGCTTTGATATTGTCTCTCTTTTCGTGTTAATACCGACTAACGAAGAACGTATGGTCGATGAAGTAGATTATGGCACCCTACTGAAAATTAGTGACCATGTGCAACTTCGTTCGTTATAGTCTACTTGCAACTCATGACAGACACCTGCAAACCGGAACTCTCGGTGTTTTCGGATAGACAGATAAGCAGTTCCATAGACTTAGTGAGAACATTTCTAGAGACATTTACTGTCACTGATAAACTTTTCATCAGAAACCAGGCATCCAGTATGGAACGGGAATGCTGTTCAGTAATAATAATCGTTCAGCTGTAACACCCTTCCGGTACCTAACTGCCATGCCACCCGAAAGAAACACGAGGGCTGGGATACTGTCAGGTTGCCCAAATCTACACAGGGGAAGTGGAGAGGCAGAGGTCTGGTTCAAACCACGGACCTTATGGTCAGTAAATTCACGCTCTGTCAATTAAGCCATCTCACCCCCAGAATCCTGTTCATCCGGAGTAGAACGAAAAATGGTGGTCGTGGCTTGTTCGCTGAGCTGGGCAATTTGATTGCAAACGTTTCACCACCAATCGAGGTGACATCATCAGTGCGTTATGGGGGAGCGTAGTAGTGCGTAGCGGTGGGTTGTGGCACAACCACCAACCCAGCTCAGCGAACAAGCCAACGACCACCATCTATGCTACCTGAACTACCCGACATTTTCTCTATAGAAAGAACGAAGAATGGTTAGTTTAATAGGCCGACGTGTGTGAGCAAGAATCCTGGGTGAACTACACTGTTTTGAGAAAACACTTTAGCCAATGAGTGCGCAAATACGAACCTATTAGTGTCACCGATGTGTTACCGGCTCTCACAAGAAGCCGTAGTTGTGAGTAAAAGCGAAGAGTACCGAGTGGCGCTTCCTTATCTGTGAAAAAGCGGACGATGTATTTCGGCACTCAACTGTTTTCGAGTCCAGAACTTAGTCAGCCTTAATCACTGAACCTGCTGTGACTTGGTAAGAAACGCCTAGAGATATCTATTTCACTCCTGAAAATATAGTCAATACACTCAGTTCATAACGCAAGATTACCTCTCCCAAACACCATATCTAGGTGTTCAACTCTAGCCAAACTATTATGGTATTCAAAGGAATTGCCGTTGCTAAATGAAATTTTGATGCTGCAGGCTTAATAAGTAAACTGACCATGATATGAGATTTCGTCTTGTAAGTGAAGGCGATCTGTAGTGAAAAGCCGGAAAGCTGTTTCATTCTCACTAGGAATGATCTGCAGTGCGCGTCTCAGGAGCCTGCGACCTTCGGCGCGATGCACACTGCTGATGATTCCCAATAGGCATGAAACAGTGCTTCGCGGCTTCTCTGCACAGGAAAAAAATCTATCTTGAAAATTACCAAGACACACAGAACTGTAAAAATGGTTCTATCTGAAATTAGTTCAGTTAGTTATTCACTCTTGGCCGTATGACCACGGGATATCGTCGAGATCGATATTCATGACATGCCAGGAAATATGTACCAGCAGGCAACCAGTACGACGGTGCTCGCGAAGCCTCAAACGCCAAATAGTGAGCAGCCTAAGAAAAGACCGAACTCAGATGGAGAAGACTTTTGCTACGGGAAACAGTCTCGCCCTATATCAACTGATATGATGGACTGGCATTAGGAAAGTAACAGTCCGTGAAAGGATAAATGAAAAAGACAGCTAATTAATTCAGTCGCAAAAACGTCGACGGGAAAGAATGGCCAAACACTTCAAAGAACAGTTCAGCTGGCCTCTTGCAACACAGTCCCCGGAGATAGTGCGTACAGGCGAATGGAATGTAAGAAGGAACAAAATACGAAATATCCATACTGAAACGTCAGAAGACACCAGGACTGAACGGTCTGTATCCAGTCGTGTACAAGCAAAGCGGAGTATCCCTAGTGACTCATCTGACAAATCTTGGCGCGGTACGAAATTGAGAGAAAGTGCCTTCAGAGTAGGGCATATCGATAGTCAATCCTATCTTCAAAAAGGTACCCGGACGCTGTGTGAAAACCACGGTGGAGTCATTCTGGTAGCTATGGCATCGAAGGCATCCTATGGTCTTATTTTTCGAAGGTTGACTGGACACAGGAAGAGACATACGTGGGTTTCATACCTGAGGTGAATCGTCAATTGAAGCACGTTCACCTGGAAGATTAAGGAACCAAACCAGATCAACAATGATTTGAAACCCCCCTAACCCATCAATCATAAGATCATCACATCAAGTGATGTCAAGCAATGCTGTCCGCTTTCACCCTCCCTCTTCAACTCCGTCGGTGCTATGATTATGGAAGACTCACTACCAGCCTCTGGTACTTGTGGGATTGAAGTGTTGCCGGGGCGTCCGCTCACAGATATAGAATACGCAGATGACACAACTCTTCTTGGATCGGGCACCGTCGTAATGCAAACCACATGCAAACAAAATAATCTGAATGATTCTACCTCATGCGCTTCACACCTCCAAAATGCACAGTGCTACTGCGAAACTGAGTGGGCTCGAACCTTAGCCTCATGCTTGGCTTGCTCGATGACCCGATTGAGGTAGCAGGCATATTTTATCTGGGCAGCTGTATCAGTCCAGGTGGTCTGGCGAAAGATGATATTTCCATCCGGATGGGGAAGACCAGAGCAGCTTTCATGAACCCGCTTCATCTGTGGCGTAGGCGTGACATCAGCTTCCCCGTCAAGGGTCGAGTTTACAAAGCTGCGGTTCGCTCCATTTTATAAGGATCGTAGATCTGGCAGCTGTGCCCCGAAGACGTCAAGACTTCCATTGTTTGTTTGGCCATCAATGTCTTCGGGACATTGCCCGAATCTGTTGAGACTGATCAGTGATGCTGAAGTAAGTCGAGTGGTTTTTGAAATAACTAATTAGCCCACAATGGATGTGCATGTGCAGTTCAAAAAACTGCGGGTGAGGGTATATGGTGAGCTCTCTAAAAGCTTCCCTACAAAAAGTGGTGTCAGACAAGGATGTCCACTCTCCCTATTCTTGTTCAACTTCGTCATCGATGAAATAATGAAGCGAACACTGGATGGTTTTCAAAACCCCGGTGTCCAAATTGTTGCTGGCGAGAGCCTTGTCGACCCGTAGTACGCAGATGACATCGCCCTCATCTTTGAAGACCAAAGCGAAGCACAAACCCTGTTAAATAAAATGACCGCCATCATACCATCTTTTGGCATGCGCCTTGCACCTTCAAAGTGCAAAGTCCTGCTTCAGAACGTGCCGTCTGCGAACATATCCCTTACAATTCAAGGAGAACCACTGGAGATTGTGGAAAATTTTACGTACCTCGGTGGTTGTATTAGCTCTGACGGAAGTGTGTTTGATGAAATCAGTGCAAGAATCTCAAAGGCTCGAATCACGTTTGCTAATTCACGTCACTTGTGGCGTC
>NW_008752120.1:24259-113059 GCF_000715545.1 Opisthorchis viverrini
CCATCTCTCACCCACTCTTTTTCTCTTCGCTCTAGGGCTTTTAATACAATTATATATATATATACATATATGTAACTAGACAAACCTTATGGTTGTACGGCGGTGAAGCATCAGTGGCAACACTGATGTTGCTGACTTTGATGATGATGATGGATGAACTGATCACACGGCGCTGCCTTGGTCGCTTGCTCCGTATGTCAGTCAACCAAGTTCCTTGAAGGACTCTTTTCGCGTGAAGGGTGGAAACGAGCCAGAAACTGCCAAACAATGACTTGGCAGCGAAGGATAGAAGCCATTACCAGCGAACTCAGCTGCGCCGGTCATTGCCGTCTCCCTGAATGGTGACCCCGAGTCATTGTCAGACATGGCCCATTCACACCCACAGTAACGCTCGTGCATCCAATGCATTGCTCCCCTCCTAGTCTCCCCACTTAAAGGTCCACTATATTTACGGTACTTAAGCACTAATAGTGTCAGCTACCGCCTCCAATGCGCACTTATCTACCCAATCTCCCCAAATCATCGGAGAACGAAACCGTGGCAGGTGTAACCACTGTGAGACAATTTCGCGATTCTTACAGCTAGCGATATGAGAAGGAAGTATAACTATCCGTACTTGAAGCACCCAATCGTTTTTTTTCGTTTCTTAGTGGAGCCTGTCGGCTTTACTTGCCCTGTGGTTAGAATCACGGGGTAGCAAGCTAATATCTCTTCGCTCTCAACCGTATAGCTACCAAGTGTACGGTATGACTTTCGGATGAAAGCGTCCGTTCCCCTCTGCTTCTCTATCATAGACTTGCATCTTGCCACATTTTGGGGTCGACAAAATGTCAGCATCACTTACATCAACCCGAAGGCCGTCTCTAACATAGCGGCGGGACCGTTTTTTTAGGGGAAGGGGGCTCATTCTCCGTTTGACCCGAATACTTATAAAACTGTTCGCTAGTCACTGCACACCCAGCGAAGACGGTAGGTTTGAGCGTTTTCCGCTTGGTTCGGTTTAACATACATTCAGTGCCTAATGAGATAATCTTCGCCTCCAGACCTGCGAGGTTTTTTTTATTTTCTCGTAGCGTCATCACTTATTGATGCCTCCCATGCGGCGATCCAAACAGGCTATCTCCCAACATTGACCACGCGCTTCAGCTCCCTATACAAGTTTGGCAAACAGAGTCATGTTTGAGCTACCAGTTTTTGATACAGCTATTCAGGAAAGTGATGTGTTCGTTTAAGTAAGCCTGACTCGAAAGCGTACACAGCGATTCAGTCCTCTGGTCGTCAGAGGATCTTTGCGGAAGGTCTTCACAAAGATCCTTGAACAAAATATTTATTCCCTGCTTTGTTTATGAAAATGTATCCAGGTTTTCATCAAAGCTGAGTCTGACCCTGGATTTCGTTTTGGAATCATCTAGACCAAACAGTTAAGTAAGATCTGGTGAGCTGAAGATAATTTTGCTCATGTTGCTTTACTTTGAGCATTGGCGCAAACGACCGTCTCAACAAAATGCAGTAGGAATAAGTGTGTGAAAAATATGAGTATTTTAACCAGTATTTACTGGGGAGTATACACGTGACATCCAGAGACCAATTTCAGATTGGTCGATGGCTAGAGGTCTACCAATTTCCTGGCCCTCGAGGTTGTGGGTTGGAGGATCTGTGGGGACATTCTCCCTAAGACATAGACCTCTTTGGCGGTCTTACGCCAACCACTGCTGTCTTGTGCATAGGCTTTTGGGGCAATGGCTTTGGTTGAGGACCCCAATCATTTCCCTCTCCAGGTATGGGCACCATGGCAGTATCCCAACTCACACACTACAGTGGATGCATAGTTAGATACGAACCCATACCACATCTGCCGGCTCGGGTTACTTGCTACGTACAGCAGGGCAATTAAGCGAAAAGAGGCGTTGCGAGCTATTTCTTCGTAGATCCATTCTTACGGACGGACAAATCGGTTCGCTGCTCTTGCAGTTAGCTGCAGTAAATCGGTGTCGTTAACACGGTTGTACAGTAGTGGTGCATCAGTGCACTCATCTGGTGTTTCTGTCAATGATAATGACAAACCTTTGGATGTGTACTATGACTGTCGCTGTTTCATATATTAAGTTCTCTCAGGGAGCCTTCGCTCTCATGGATGCCGGAACCGTCTATCAGTTCTTCAGAAAGCTACCCCTTTCACTTAACATCTTAATTCAATGCGATGCTCCTGCTCGTTCATGTCGTTTTATTTACCCTTGATCACCCTCCACCCTTCGTTTTCGCGCTTTACTCTAGCATTCTCACGGCTTTGTGGTCGTCACACAGTACTTATCGCTGACGAGTCATTCAGAGACGCGTTCACTAACGAAGGTGAGAATACAGCGACAAAAGGCGCAGAGGTTCCGGCGCGAACTTATAACCGGAAAAATCCGGGGTTTGAGTTTACTGCTGACTTCTCGATTCATTCTGGTAGGCCTAGGTGATCAGATGACATGTCATTGTACAAATTGCACAGAAATCATACAGTGATACAATATTTCATTATTTTGCACCTTATTTTTGAGTAAGATGAATGTCAACATTAAGTTGCAGGAACCCTCTAGGTGGACGCCGGCCGTTATCAGGAGAAACTGGAAGCCCCAGTTGCCATAATCAGACTAACTCAACCGGCACATTCACTCAAGTTGTCAAAGCCAGCTACGGCCACTGACAGTACGGGGGAAAAGTCACTCGTCGGGTAAAAGAAATACGAAGCTCACCGGAGTACGGTTTCTATGAATTTAAGAAAACTAGCAATATTTCAGGAGGATAGTAAGGTCTTTACTTCTTCAAAGGTTTTAGAAAGTATATGGTTGCTTTGTTCCGATTCTGTTCGATGAAGTGCTATTCGACTGGTTAATTCAGCAGTCGCCAGTTCTCGGGAATAGGAAGCAAGTCGGAAAATACATATGGTTGTAGAAGGGTCGTCCATGACGGTATCGGGAACTGTGTAATTTAGTACACAACAAAGCTCGCCATTGCTGGTCAACGTCCCGCAAACATCTATGTGGTCCAGTCCTGAATTGTCATCCACGGATTCCATGACAACGATCAGGAATCCTGAAATGCAGAAAAACATTTCGGTTTAGGAGCCACCAATAAACATGAAACCAATTTCGTGCATCTAACTGAAGTTACACCAATCAACCACCAATCACAAATTGATTATGATATTGAGTTTCCGCCCTGAGATGAAAGGATGAGCACTGTACAGCTGTGCGCATCACCAGTGCGCACCTCATGAATATATCCGAACTTGAGACTATCTAATAGCTAAACCTGTACTTTACGGCCGTGGGCTGCTGGTCCGCAGCGTATTTCACAAACGTAGCGCCACTTACCTTCAATCAAGCGGGTGTTGACAGGCTTCTCCAGTGGCAACTCAAACGAGAAATACATATGATTCATGAGATTTTTTTCCCTTTCCATGCAAATTTCAGTCAACAAGGACTAAAAAACAGATGGCTCTGCATCCAACCTAAGTGTGATTTGGTCAGGCTTCTGATCCCGACTTGAAATAGCCATTCGTGACCGACAGTATAGGGCTCGGTCATTAGCAGACAGGTCGCGAGTCCGAATCCCTTTAGAGATTGATGTAATGTGCACTGCCGATGACTCCCAACAGGGACGGAACAACTGTGCAACGATCCTATGCTTTTTAGCTAAGGTAATTTGCCTACAAGACGAAAGCCAAAATAAAACTTCTGAATCTTCTGGTTACTTAAATACATGGAAGGTAAGTTGGTTCCAGTCACCACAACTCGATGATGGGCAAAGCAGGAGAGATGGGAAGCATGGTAAGTAAAGTTCTTCGGAACAATTTTTCGTTTGGACAAACAACCTAGTCAATTTAGAACATGAAGATTTCCCTTTATCTCTGAACAACCCTGGGAAGATCATCTGGCCTAGCAGACCAATGACATTTTAAGGAAGAAAGTCACAGTAGTGGTTCAGAAACTGATGGAGGGGGTCCACACTCACCGTTAGGGCTCGAATGATTGATATGGATACAGAAACTGTCGTTGAAAACATTCCGGCTAGTGATGTAGACGCTGGTCTTTGTATAAGGTTGACGATGTTATCGCTAGTTTACCAGCGGAGGGCCTTTTGGGTCCTTTCAATGCGGAATGGCTGGAACAGTCCCCGTGTATTCCCAACCACACTAGCCAGCACCACTTTTCGAACTACCTGATCAATAACACGTCTCTGTCCAGGCTACGTGTGGACTATCATCTAACCGACCGTCTAACAGGATATTATTCTGAAGTGGAAGGAACGGAGCGCTATGCATCGAGAAGTGATAGTGACCGCTCTACGGCTACTATGTACCTGTTCTGGAACACCACAGGCGGAGTACCCGGCGCACGTATCCCCTCTTATTTAACATCAATGCCCTCCAGAAAAGGCCGCTTGTGGTACTGCATGGTTAGCTTTGGTATACTTTCCCAACTTTTGGCTCACGAAGCTAAACAAGGAGTTCGTTCCTGGGGTTTATCGGGAAAATTCAGTAAAAAATCTGCACCGAACAAGGGCATAATTTTGATCAACCTGTGCCAAACAACCGAAAGTCGAGAACTGAAACGCGCTTTTCGTGATGTGGTCCACTTTACATCAAGGCCGCACCCACAGGAGGGTGTAAGGTAGCATGGCGGCGCCCACTGCTGAGAAACAACCCGTGATCAATATGAATTTGCCAGACATTCACCATTACCGTTGCGTTTTACGTCGAGATTAGACACCACCAAGGATTGCTTCTGATGAGTTGAGATGCCCCACCTGTGCGCTGAAATCCGTTATTACGATTATAGCCAAGAACGACAGGTTTCTTTCACTGAATCAGAGCTGCAGTTCGATGGTACGTCCGTTCTTCTTTCGACCAGTTTAGGTACGTTGCTGTGCAAACCCCATTCCACATGCGTCGCTGCTATCCACGGTATGTACAGGCGGCCGTAATCACAGACTAAGACAACGCCTTTATTGACTCCACTTACGATTCTATCCGGCCAGAGGCCGATGTCTGTTGTGTTTGTGTATTCCTTAGTTTTGTTATGACTCGCTAATAAATGGTCTGTTCTAGCCGTGTTGCGTTCCGTGCACGGGAGATAAGGTGGCATGGGGATCCTACACGCCATTTGAACTCCCTGCTCCGGATAAGCTCTGGATAGACCCGCTTCGACCGACAGCCGATGGTTAAGATACCTAGAAGACAATGGATGCTGATAACATTACCATTCTATCAGTTTTGAATACTTCACTTAAAATTGCCGGACTACGCGGCTTGAAACCCTTACGTCTCTATCTTAGTACAGAAGACTGAAGGGTATGTGATGCCATGAATCGCGATAGAAGCCGTCTCTAAAGGAAATGTTGGTTGTATTAGAAAAACAGTAGGGTGTGCCAGTGGGTTGTCAGATAAAAGCTTGGTCAACTGCGTCAATCTCGTGGGAAATATTGAAGTTTCATATCACGGATTCTGTGTTGCATATGTCCGTGTGAATATAGTGCGATTGTCCAAAGGAATGCCGAGGATGTTNATGTCACCCATACAGTGCTTACTGACAGCCCGCAGACAAACTAACTTGCGATCATTCTGATCATCTGCGTGCAAAAATAGACGTTTAAGAACAGAACAAACGATTTTGTGCAGAATGTACAAAACCTGAAATCCGCAGACTAAAGACGGTCACACGAGTTCAACGCAACCAATACACTAACGGCACTTATCAATACTGTGGCTGCGAACAACATCTGGTGAGCCATAAAGGACGCTCCAGTCAACACCTGTTATAAATGCGTTCACTTCAGCCGTTTTACCAGTGTTATACTAGCTCAGTCTCGCAAGTTGAAACTGCGTAAGACTCTAACAATTCAAGTGAATGTATAGGAGACCAGGTGGTTGAAACCCACCAGGCGCCCAAGTCACCTACGGTTATTCGTTCTGTTCACTTTTAGACTGTTATTGCTTTTGCACGTTTAGAATATGTCTTCCCAATCCCTGTCAACCGTTCACATGTATTCAAGTTATGTGAATGACAACTTACAGATTTGGGGTTTCACACAGTTTATTTTGTTCGTCAAACATACTCTGCTTACTCGTTTCGGGTTAGGGCAACAAGCCACTGCTGCACAGAATTGGTATGGTTTTAGAGAAGGTGCTTCTCTGTGGTGATTTCATCCTGTAAGTGAAGCCAACCTATGCTGAAAAGCCGAGATTGATAGATTGGCTTCACTTGCAGGATGAAACCACCACAAAAATCCCAAATCTCCTCACCACCAACAAGTTGTTTCCTTGTATAAACTAAAGCAATTAGCGTATCTGTTGAACCAACAGAGCAGCTCAAAACAACATTAGGATACCTCAAGCATGCAGTACATAAAATTGAAAGAGAATCCTGTTCAGTTCGGCATATCCAAACGACGACCTGTTCCGTTAAATAAAAGAGCGATCCAATTAGATGCCATACTACAAATGCTTCGCGCCGACCTGCCTGAGAAAATATCCTGCATCGAATGGGTTCATCCACTAGTTGCAGTTCAGAAGAATGAGTAAATTTGTGTCTACTAACCTCCTAATATTAAACAAGCACGTGGCTGTTGTAAGTCCCACCTAGTCTCAACCGACATACAGAAAATTACGCTCTCTACTCCTCATTAACTTTGTGGTACAAGGTGACTTGCACCAATACAAGGTACTTCTGATGGGACTTTGTAGTGTATCGGTCATATGGCAGAAAATTGTTACATTTTCATTATCAGACTTGAGCAGTCGTATTATTTACATGAATGACAACCGTGAATTCAGTGACTCGCCTTAGGCAGAAGTTGCACAATTCGTTGCGCAGGCTAAGTGAGCGAGATCCTCGGCTGCATGTTAGCAAGTGAGCGTGGTAATCCCAGGCCTGTAGTGAATGGAATTCTTCACAACCTCGGTGCGCTGTTGCGCGCAGTCTTGTTTGCAAGCTGCTTCTTCGGGGCAGTCCGCTTGGTGCGCGCCACCTCTGTGAACCACCTCCCGAGGAAGCAGCTTGCGACCAAAGCTGCACAGATCTGGGACCGTCGCAGTCCGTGAAATCCATTGTTGTCAGAAGTCTCTCGAGCTTGCTAACTGTTATATTGGTACTATTACTACTAATACTACTAGTACTACCAGCAATAATGACGGTTTACGAAACATCTCACTCGAAATACACTACACTGACGTCTTCGACTCAGTTGTGTCGCAGTGGATCTCGATCCGTCTGAACAGGATTCGTTTGCAACAGCTCGGGTAGATGCTCAAGTAATTCAGAAACTGATCAGTATTTGTTTTCTTGCGTATTTTCGTTTATACTTGACCACTTGTTCCAAGAATCAGTACGCCTGGGAACGCGGAATTGTTAGTATAGTAGCTGAGTGGTTGTGTCCTAGAGTTTGCACGCGTGCGTTCAGCGAACTGTTGTGTGATGCCTGGACATATAATCAGAGTTCTATACATACTTTTACAAAGCGGACCTGTTTAGTCGCATTTATACAGTACATCCGTATCGTTACACACGTGTTTTCTAAGTTACTTTGGACTTACAACAGCCTCCTCTGTTTTTATTGTAAAGCGGATGTCGTGGAAGGCCTTTTGCAGTATTTGGTTTTTACATGACGATCTTTATAACAGTGGATACCACCCACATAGTGACTCTCTATTTTTCGGCTGCTCCATCCAACGGCCGATCTTTCCAGTTGGGAAAAAATCGCGATCTTCTAACGACTGGGTCAACGTACCTTTTGGGTGCATATGTGTACAGCAGCAGTTCAAGAATGCCTTCAAAGCGTCTTCCGTAAAAAGCGACCTGTAAGCTGCACGACTCACAGCCAGCGGATCATAGAAAATGGCGTCGTACTGCTCAGCTGCTAAAACAAACAGAAAAAGGCATACAAATGTCGTACTGGACACCTACATGACTGAATACCTTAATTATGACAAACTGTCTTGTACACGACATAAGTGACTTGCAGTGTGGACCGATATGAAAGCCTGTAGTGGAGCTTCAGAATATTCTCCCTAAGAGAATTTAAACAGCCCGTTTAACCACAATTTTAACAAAAAAAAATACATTTATCCAGAGGTACAGTAAAGAGAAATATGCACATAAGCACCTCTGTAAAACACCCAAGGGTGTGATGGACTTCGTACCTTCGATCTGAGAAAATGGTCACAAATCCGTGCAAAAAAACAATGGACTGATACGACGCACTTTTCAGAATGCAAAGCGTTCCTATTTAAGGAAATTTTGGGTGTACAAAAACGCGCACTGAAAGGGCGTTTTAATTGGTAACAAACCGTTGTTAAAGGCCATAAGGACTGTAAGAAAACAACAGAGTTGTCAAAGACCTCGATGGGAGTGTCCTCAATGCGGCGGAGAGTAAGGCCTTCAAAATCGTGTCGTGGGTGAAAAGGAACATACTTTAACATCCATAAGAAAATCCCATAAGAGGAAAGTGAATATTTTCTACGTCTGAAGGGAGAAGTCCATTGAGATCGCACCGGATATCTTTGCCCTAATGCAAGAATGTCAAGAAAGTCAGCAATAAAATATAAATGAAATAAGCGTTTAGCTGCAGCATACTTTCGGTAGCTAGCTATGCCACCCGAAGTGAGCACGAGAGCTGACATACTATCAGGCTGCCCAAACTTAGACAAGCACGGTCGAGACACCGGGGTTGGGTTCGAACGACGGACGATCCTGTCAGTAATTAGATGCGGTCATGTGAATAAACGGTGTTCGTATGACATTTTATCAGTGCGCCACTGCCCCTTGACTAGGGATTCCGGATGAAGGAAACTAGCAGTTAGGGACATTGACAGACGCGACCCAGCTACGTGTTCGTTTGCGTCCTTGTATCAGAGGCGTGACTTAGCTCCAACATTTCAAAAAGTAATTACGATTAGCACCACCTACGGTGAATTGTTGCGAGCTTGCCTTTGATGTGCAGCCTTGTCCCTCTTGATCATTTATTGCCAGTGAAGAATATCACCGTAACCTGGCTCAAAGCCCAACAATTAGACTGAACTGAGCTGACGCGTAATCATGCTTATCCGTAAGTATCTGAAAAGCCAGGGAATGAACTTGAATGACGGACCATTTGGTCAGGAGTTTGCACCTAGCACACAACCAAGAGGACAGTATAGACACGAATACGGCCACACAAAGGCCTCACAGGTTGTCTACGATAGGGATGGTTGCATTGGATTCAGTGCAGTATGCATCCTCATTCGAACACAAAATCCTTATGGATTATGCACACGTAATGCGAAGCTCGCTAATGACAAGACTTGATATCCGTAAGAGAAGCGTCCAACGGGTGCTTCTAGTTTTCTACGCACCAAATTGGTTATTGAAAGCTGGAATTAGGGAACGATGAAACCGTAGGGAGAAATCCCTGTTGGCATGTTTTGGGAGCTACCGTGGTCGCTACTTGCATCACTGCAGCGGACGGAACTCATTTGTTCGTACCATAAACGAGGGCTTCTAAACTGTGTTTTGAAATGTGATGACGGTTGGATCCTCCCAGGCTACCGTTTTCAGCAAAAGAACCACCAACGGTGTATAAAGTGAAATAAACGCCCAAAAGCAGGTCGCATTCGAAGTGCACGCGGCGATATTGGAAATTTGGATGTCTTCTGGACGAGACATTCGCAACCGGCATCCAGCGGATACGGAATGGTGATTAGCTGCTGAGTCCACGTGTTCGGCTAATGAGAGCTCGACCCGATGTCGAGCCGGCAGGCGTGAATTCGCATGTGGGTCAGGCCTCTTGGCTGTAATAGCACCTAACTGCGAGCGGTAGACTGCTTCTGGAGCAGGATTCCGCCTAACAAGAAAAGACTCTTCAAACTTAGCAGTGTCGCTAGGCCGGGACGGGATTTAAGTGGATGCGGCTAAATAGACAATATGAGCTAATTGGTCAGACGAGTTCGTCAAAGGGCTTACCAACCACAATTTATTATGCTGTTAGGTACATCCATAGGTAACTTACTACAATGTACCATGAAAAATAATATAAATGAGTAAGTCAGAAAGACAAAGACTTACCTACAAGCTCGCCGAGCGATGTAATCCAATTTATTTTTGACCGTGAATCCGGATATAAGTGGGAAAACATTTCCAGAAAGTTCGAATCGTCAACATCTCCAACTGGAATCGCGTGGAGAAGTTGGGAGCTATCGGAGCTCACGACTGGAGGAGTACCGAAGTACAATCCATTGGCCGTCAGAACAAGTTTATTCCATGCTAGAAGATGAAGGTCGCGTGGTGGAAGTGTATCGAGTAGCCCGACAGAAGCGGCATTGGTAGTCACAACTGGTCGCATATCGGAAGAGGCATAGACTATGCGCCTCAGTTTGTGAATTTTCCCATCATTCACACCGTGAATTTCAAGCTCATCTAAGGAGTAGCGCTCTGGTTTACCCTCACAACTGACGGGGAACAGTTGGCGTCGCAGGTAACTGTCCGGAGTACTCAAAATTGGGGACTGTAAAAGAAACAGAGTGGAATTGTGGATATGCATTGCGAAGCAAAGGCAATCGACGCCCACTCTGGTGTGTGAAAAAGTTGGATCACCTGCAACAACTCGATGGAGCTTGTGCCAATGAAATCCGGACTAGGGATTGTATTCTTGGCATGATGGCTAGAATTCAAAGCTGTAATGAGTTCTCGAGCAAACTGGACTAGAACATCGTTCTTATAAGTTTTGGCACAAAGGAAGCTACGAAACAACGATTAGAAATGAATAGCAAATGTGTTGCCACGATACGATGGGATTCGGGGGGGGGGGGGGGGGGGCCCACACCGGCTTAAGGAGCCCATAATGGAGCTTAATCGAAATCGCAAAACACTGTGGAGAATTTCCAGTCGGGTTTGATAAATTTTTGTGGAAAATCATACTACTCGAAAAAAGGACTTAAGCGATGAAAAAATGGACCAGAGTCATTGGTTTTGGATTGGTATCTAGGGTAAATCAAAGCACCTGTTGGCTTGTGGGCCAGATAGTTGGGCGAAAGCTCGAGGTAATAACTTCAACGAAGTCCCTTCCCGAAAACGGGAAACCAGTCTTTGTATCAACATAATAAGTACATAAAGTGTCGGAGAACTCTTTGACGGTTGGACTCATAAGGCAAGCATGATTCCCAAAATTCTGCCAATCCCATGTCTTACCTGAACAGGAAATTTAAAAAGCGTGGAGTTGAAACCAATGCGGTAGGGCGGTAATTCGATATCTTGGATATGAGTCTAGCTGAATCCATAGGCAAAATTTGGTTAAGGAATACCATAGACAAGTGAGGTGTTCGAGTTTCCGTTATTTCCACCTCAATTTGTACATTCTGGTGAAGCTCCCAACGCTCGACGATTGTTTATTCGTTCAAACTACGTAACTAGCCCAACGCACTTATTGGTTGATTCATGCAGAACTGCCGTAACTTGTGTCTATGACGTTGTAGATCAGGAACAAGATGATTCGTACTTCGTTGAATCATTGATAGAAGGGATTTAACAACTTACAGAAAGTCCGTTTGCAATAAAGGCGTTCGGTTAACAAGCAGCAGTTGAAGTGGCCAGCCTCGTCATGCACCATCACACTGCATGGATTTAGGCAAGCAAGACTAGCTTTCCCGACGAATGTCGTCGAATCGGATAATGTGTTCTGTCTAGCAGAAAATACTGGCAGTATCACGTAGAGACCAAGATGGTTTTTAACCCCATAATGGAGCTTAATCGAAATCGCAAAACACTGTGGAGAATTTCCAGTCGGGTTTGATAAATTTTTGTGGAAAATCATACTACTCGAAAAAAGGGCTTCCTACTAAACGTCAAACATTATCAGACCCTAAAATTCCACACCCTTTGGGCTACAAAGAGAGTACTTAACGAGAAAAAATTACAGCGTATATCGTATCAGTGGCATTTATCTTAGTACATGAAGATCGCCTGACTCTGTTCGAGACACGAGCGTGCGGCCCTGTCTGGGCACCTGTTCGTTTCCCATTGACTGTTATGAAACCCTTTGAAATGGGGGAAGGCAAAGATCAATGTATGGATCTAAGGAACGGCAGGATCCCAGAATGACGTTAAAACAAGAGATTTCGATTCATCAGGGATTGCCGATATGACGTGGCAGTGAACAGTGAGTGTACCCAGTGCAGCGGAGTTGCTTTTGAAAAATCATGGTACAGACCATGAGAAACAAAATGGGACAATCGATGACTCTGCCTTCATCTTTGTCAAGCTGAATGCGTTCCAGCTTCTGACCTCCCAGATATACCGCGCTAATGAAAAAGAATTTTGAAATTTCGACGAACAGTTATAAACAAACTAACCTTAGAGTGGCCTTCAG
Source organism: Opisthorchis viverrini (assembly GCF_000715545.1). Classification (NCBI taxonomy): domain Eukaryota; kingdom Metazoa; phylum Platyhelminthes; class Trematoda; order Opisthorchiida; family Opisthorchiidae; genus Opisthorchis; species Opisthorchis viverrini. Next base: position 36,644 of record NW_008752120.1, read on the forward strand.
GGGATTCGAAATGCAGTACGCGTAGTACAGTCGATAACTGTTCCTTTAAGGAATCCAAATCCGGTTGAAAGAAGCGTGGATTAACCAGTGCAACAAGTAGAGAAGAGACATTTGCAGAGCGACATAGAGACCGACGCTCAGAGTCATCAGAATAGACAGAGCGTCTGGAATAATAAAGAAATGGTCGAAGAAGTTGGACAGATGGGTGAGGAAATGTCACTTTATGTAAGCAGAAAAACAGACACGACAGTCGCGGCGACAAACGCCTCTGGAGTGTTATCGAGTATGGATATATATAGCATGTGAAATCTACAACAAACAGTTAATACCAGCCTGTTGATAAGCCAGGTGAAGTTTACGATCACAAATTTAAGTTGCATCGCACCGTTTCCAAACATTTCACGTCAGACCTCTTAAAACTTAGAAATGAGGATTTAAGAGCATACGGCGACGGGTTAGGTCGGAAGAACGGACTGACACTCGCTATCAACCGCGGTTTTCTGACTGTGGAAAGCATTCAGCTATAGCACCCTTCCGGTGCCTAGCTACCATGCAACCCGAAGGAAGCACGAGGGCTGGGATACTGCCAGGTTGCCCAAACCTAGACAGGGGAAGTCGAGTGGCGGAGGTCGGATTCGAACCACGGACCTTCCGGTCAGTAAATTCGCGCTCTAACCACTTGGACCCGTCGATGATTCAGTTCACGTTAGTTCGCACATGGCGATTGAACTGAGATCCATATTCTGGCTACTCAAGTTGTCTATCAGTAAATACAGAACTACAGTGGCAAAACATAATTTCATCTCTCTCGAAGAATAGCTGAGCATATACTGAACTGCTCGATAAGCCCAACAATCACTTACTTGCCGATTGATTGCCAGGCCAAAAGCCACTTAATTGGCCTAAATTGGTCATTCAAACATCTGACTTCAGATAAGCATAATAACATTCATCCATTCTTTTGCACAAGTACACCTAATCCATTTAGGGGAAGATTTTGGCCAATATTTCCAAATGCAGTAAAAAAACACTATGGCTTCAGGATTAATCTCAAACACAGGACTGTGTAACAGAAACTACGCGGCAGAAAACATGTGCAACTATGAAGCGGAACAGCAGCAGAAATGTAGTCAAGCTACCAGTAGCATCGCAGGAGTTTTCCAGTTTCTGGATTTCATCCTCTATGAAACCGCGAAATTTCCTATATAGGGATTCCTCATTGGTCGAGAACCACTGTTCCTGACCTGTAGGTTAACTTCATTTTCATATTACTCATTTGAGCAGTCCTTAAGCTGTCCCAACGCAGTTGTTCTGCTGAATCTCCACTAAAGGGGGAAAGCAGTGTACTCGAGTTCCAATCTCCTCAGATCTCATTAACAGTGTGTGCCCTTATTCGTATAGGGGTCTGAACCCCGGACATCTGACACACGAGGCAAACGCACCAGGTTTATGATGTACGGACAGTCGAAGATGTTCACGCCTGAGCGCTTGTTATTAGTGCACCTGATGCCTATGACCTAGTAATTGTTCCGGTTGTGCCGACGGATTGACTCGTCTGTAAAGGGCTTCCCGGTAGAGCCACAGACGCCTGAAACCTAACAATTTATTTGATGACTTGTACGTTGTGATGTAAATGCAAATTCTACTAACCTCGCAAGCAATTGGAATTCACGAAGACCGACCAACAATTTTCAAGTGTCTGCAGATCTACCCAACTGAGAAGTCCCGAAAGATGGGTCAATCGATCAATACAACCAGGACAGTTACTGGGTCATCGTTCCGGACATTGGGTAAGCCAGTCACAACCGCTCATCAATGAACACTTTCGCCTATTCAGCGGTAATAATTCCGGTGTCTGTGAGTTTGTAGAGGTAACGCGCTCATCTCACGTATCAGACGTTCAAGGATAAAATCCCGGCGTGACCAAGGATATGCACTGCTGATGACCTTCAGCAAGGGCAAAAGTCGAATCCACTACATCTCCTGTTTGGCAGGGACTCACCAGAACTGCGCCGGGTCAGGGGGAGAACTGTTCAAACGCAAATGACACGAATACAAAGCCTACAGATCCACCTATCACTGTCAGTTTGTTTTACGTTGAAGGCTAGAGAAGGTTGAATAGGTGTTACTCCCAGTCAGAGTCTAGTAACGTTACTTAGACCAAGTGGCACAGCCGAAATGATGTTACGAGTACACTAGATAAACTAGACATACTACGCTCCAGTGCAAGTTCAGGAAACCTGTTCGAGACTTTGGAATGACCTGGGCACGACCGCAGGTGCAAGAGCAAAGCGGTTGACAAATGTTTGCTGAATGTAGGACGAATATATCGCTGATATGGTCTTCCATATTGGTTGCGAGGTGTTGTGTAATGCAGCGGACAGATTGGGCGAAAAAAGTACTGGTAGGTATATGCAGAAAAACAGTCGTATAGAGCTAAAAAATTACCTGTGCTGACCAAAGGGGACGAGAAAAACAGCTTCGATCGCCTTCATCGAATGTCCATGGGATGCATGACGCTTGGAGTGTTTACGAACCGCAGCTGCAGACCGCACGACCGTACAGTAGAATGCAGTAAGCCCAGTTCGGGGACAGGTGAAACGAAATGACGTCTGGTCACCGGAGCTGAAGAAAAAACATAAGGAACATCAGGGAAAAACTAATTTTGAAATAAACACTCATATGCACGGGTAAAATATGGAGTTTCTGCCTGCATGGTATACGAGGTCTTTCAGGAGTGTTCTTTTCGAAAATCAAGGTGTCAAAGAGTGGATTATGCCCGAAGAGTCCCTGAGAGAACGCTGCAACCGCGAGGAAAATCAGAGTTTTTCTGATACACTATCTGTCGCTGATCCCTAACGCTGAAGATGTGAGTGATTTGTAACTCACTGTTGGATGTTTGAGGAACAGTAATTAGGCACCAACTCGTCCAATCCGTTGTGCTGAAACTAGTGTTACCATGTCTGTAGAGTGCTAAGGGTATGGACAAATAGCATCAAGTTAACCAACCGATTAGCAACACTAAGCTGGTGTCATCATCCTCGATAAAAAACCTACCTATTTCAACTCCAGGACTGCAGTCTGTCAGGAAGTATGTTGACACGATAAATATGCATCCGTAAACACATCAACCTACATTAACCTTAACTGAACCGAACAACTGTGCAGCATAAAGATGACGGTTCACTAGAATATGGCCTAGTGAATCGCTTCCAACCCTGTAGCTGAGTGCAACTCCCATAACGTAGGCATCACGAGCCACTGCATCGTCAGATACCAGACAAGTAGATGTGGGGCATCTGAGCCCGTCTTGAACGGTTCGAGGTACACAAGAAGACTGCGCGTTTCGGAAACACAACATACATCGACGGAAGAGACAAAAAGCTTCAGCAAGGGATACTGTGAAAGGGTCAGATCCTTTCAGCTGAAGAAAGCTGGAAGTAATTCAGGCACGAAGTGAGAGCTGGACTGACCACAGTGGATCAACTGATGGGTGGGAAGGGCCGGTGGATGAAGAGCTGCAAGGATGAAGGATAGTTTTCGGTGGTCCAGACGGGGGAACAGAGTTATTCTGATATATTGCACTCTAAGCGTTGAGCACTAAAGTTCGATCCATAAAAAAGTGGGATGAGATACAGTGAGGTTCCCTGGCCTTTGAGTAAGTTTGACCCACAAGACAGCGAAGGTGGGATTTATTTGGAAGGTCCTGCCTCATATTATCGTCACCCTTAGTACGAAGTGGCGTGGGTGAAACATGTGGAGCGACGTTTTATCCAATGTTGGCGTGTGAATCATTCCAACATTCAAGTACGACCACTACGTCAAGATGGCAGCTTATGGTTGGGCCAAGATAGTCAGCGAAGGAAGCTTGCCTCGCCCAACAATCCCACGGCCTTTCATAGAATAAAGCCACCTTAGCAATCTACAAACTAGCAGAAGAGCCTAATTCACATACCATCGCTAAAATTGCGACGGTCGAATGGAAGACATGCGTATACAAGCCAATGGATATCCAAACGGTTATGTGGTGAGTCACATGAATCCGACATCCAAGCGAGGCTCAATGACTGAACAAAACGACTTTTGTGTACAAAGCCTGGGTCGAAAATATCAAGACCAATCGCTTCTGCAATGGAAAGTATTAGTTAGATTTGGTACCGCGATTTGTCCATTGTAAATTGGCTTAAAACAGGTTAAAGCGTCAATTCCATGTCCGGTGTCTAGGATATAGGCTGTAAATAAACCATTTACATTCTGTCCTGGTCTCTCATGTATCGCAGAAGGCATGCATTTAGACATGCGCTTGACAACCAATGTAGCTACCCTGATACGAGCGAACAAACACAGGCACTGAAGTGGTGTGGCAAGAAAGTTCGTCTTTTTACTCATGTGCGATGATAGGGTGGCCGATGAAGACAGTGCTCAAACGCATGGTAGGGTAGTAGCAGCCGTTTATAGTCTCCTCACGAGACGTAAAATAGTTTCCTTGGGAAATCTCGTTTTGAAGTGCTTCACCAGAGATCTTTCTGGATAAGCATCTTTAAGCACTTTAAACGGCCTGTTGATTCCCCCTGCGAATCAACGGTTAATTCCCCAATTGTTAGCGTGATTTGCGCCTGTTTAGTAGAACGCCGCTTTGCTTCCTGGCTGCTCGTTCACCGGACTTTTTGTTTCCGCTAAGGTCCACTCACTTTCTAGTTACCTATGTCAAGAGTTTGTTGCCTGCCCGTTTTCACTTGCAACTTCGTATCAACTATACCTATTTTTGAGTGCGCTCCGACGGAAAGACCCGGGAGAGAACTCTGAACCCCTTGGATAGTAGGCGAGCGCGCTATCCGCTGCGCCAACTCGACTCCTCCGGCGGTCCTATTTTTGTATCACCTTTATATCGCATCTTACCCGATAAGCTATGTTGAAAATTTGTTTTAAACGGGCCTGAGCGCGCATTCCGACTTGACGTGACACGAGCTGCTGCGTCGCACGGTCAGTAACGACTGTAGACAGATACCCTCACTTCCCAAACGTACCGGCTATTTTCCGAACTGTCATCTCAGTATACGGTCTATTTACAATGTCTGACTGCCCGTATCCATACGTTTGTACAGAATTTCGTACTGACTTGCTATTGCTTCCAGAAAGCCATGCTGCCTCATCATTCATTTTTCAGCTCCTACTGATCGCGCTATTGTTGATTGTACGTTCTGCTTAATTCATGATCTTTATTAACCCATTTGTTCATAAAACCAGTTTTCAATACCTCATCTACTGCCCTCATCCGTCTGTTCCCACTGCCAACTGAATACGAACTGCGTGTAGTCCGATAGCTGCACAGCCCATGTCCTCATTCAGAGTGGTTGCCGAACGGAATTCCACTGTTCTGTCATACAGGAAATATACACGATTTCGTTTGAGGGCAAAAAACCGGCACATATAGTGTAGGCTGACCCGTCCGTGTTCGCTTGCGGTGCACGTGCCTCGGTGACGAACCACCTTGTGTTCTGATCAGCAACATATTAAGAAAGAGCAGCTGATATGCATGTAAAAGATGCCTGAATGGGACTCATTGAAGGCATTCAGAATAGTAGCAGAATCAACCAGAGTATCATACAGTATAAACCGACGTAGCTGTCACAAGATACTGCATAACGCCTGGTTTTGCGAACAATTGTTTCCGACACAACATAAAAGCAGACCAGATGGTAAAAGATTATACTGTAATGACCAGTACCGTATTTTCCAATTCGGGTATGAATGCATCCTCACGCACTGAACCCGGTAGAGAATCGATGACTACCCCATTTATTTGTTCGTAAAATTGTTCACTGAATGGGAACTGAAGAGTGTTAACCGTAAACCTTCGGTGAAATTGAGATAATTGATGAAAGTTTAGGCTCTGTTCAGTGAGCGACTTTAAAAAAAAGACAAACAGAGTGACCATGGACTCTCCACTTGGTTCAGTGCTTGCGAGCATATTCACGTCTTGAGGCTCAAGTCATAGTACCTTATCCGTAAACAGGCTTCGTTCAACGAACTGTCTAGCCATACTGTACTCCGATCATGAAGGGATAAAAGGCACTCCGAAATATCGTACGCTGAGCTTCGAAGGTCAGCCAGCAACTCGTATCGCTGACCAGTTACGATTTACGTCATCTGAGGGAGCCGCTTTGAAACCATCGCAGTATGCTTGTTTAATTTGTCATTCAGAAATATTTTCGACTGTCAAACGAAGAAAGCGCCATTTGGTTCTAGCCTAAAAATCCTAAACCGGAAGACGTAATTTAAATCGACGTAGGTACTTCAGAAAGATCGGTAATCGATTACATAGCTTCGCCATCGGTACCTTATGGTTATATGACCATTTTGGCCCGGTAGCTGCTCAACCGTAAGGAGACATTAAGTTGCGCAACGGCACTCACTGAGACTAACCCCAATACAAGAAAGAGCGGATCATTCAAAACTGTGAAAGATGTCTTCTTGATAGCAAATACCTTGTTCTCAGAGTAGACATATCACAAAGCCGTGACTCCGTCAGGTGTTAGAGCAACGCCACATGTACAGACAACCCCAAATCATCGTATTCCTTGACTTCAAGGGTGCGTTCGATTCTGTCGACTGGTTAGTGCTGTTAAAAACACTTGCTCAACAGGGTATACCCCAGAAGTTTGTGAACATAATCCGATCCCTATATATACATACCTATGGGTGTGTGGGTGTGTGATGAGCTCTCCAAGGATCTCCAGTCTCTCCATTTTAGTTCAAGTTCATCATTAATGAAATAATGAGGCGAACGCTGGAAGGTCTTAAAAACCCCGGTGTTCAAACTGTCGATTTGGAGTACGCAAACGACAACACACTTATCTTTGAAGACCAAGACGATACACAAGCCGTGCTGAATAGACCGATCACCGTCATACCATCTTTCAGCATGAACCTAGCACCTTCAAGGTGCAAAGTTAAGCTCTAAACATAACCCCATCAATTCAAGGAGAATCACTGGATGTTATGCAGAATTCTATATACCTCGGTAGTTGTATTAACGCAGACGGAAATGTGTCTGAAGTCCTTGGGCATATCTCAAAGGCCAGAATCACGTTTGCTAATTTGCATCACTTGTGACGTCATCACTGGGTCTAAAGAGTCGAGGTTACCAGGATACAGTGAGCACGGTATTGTTGTATGATTGCGAGACGTGGCCTCTGTGAACTGATGATTTGAGGCGTCTTCAGGTTTTCGACCACCGATGCCTCAGAAGCGCTGCTGGTGTCAGATGGCAACAACGAATTCGTTACGAGGTAATCAGAAAACGGGCTGTGCAGTAGGTACCTTAATCTCGGAAAACATCCAGCATCACCAAGTGTGATGGCTCGGAAATGTGTTGTGCATATAAAAACAGCCTACCGGGGCGAGTTCTGTTCTCTGTGAACCTTTCAGAGTAGCAGAAATTATGAGGTGAACAATGTATGTCTTGGCAGGAGGGTGTGAAAGAAACTATGAGGAGTTTACGCGTTATCGGTGCAGGAGGTCTTCCAAAATGGGGTCCGCGTTGCGCCTCCTGTGCTTAGCTAGGGACATTGCAAAAAATGGCGGCTGATCGACGTCAGTAGTATTCTTGTCATCAGTTTCTTTCCATATTGTCTGACTGAGAGTTTGGAGGTGCAGACACTTCAGAATGCTTGCGACAGACCAGTACCAGGTTCCATACGTCATCCGCTCTTAATTCTTCTGTTCATTCTAAGGCTTTAAGTATGATTAGATAATCTTTGTGGTTGTACGGCGGTGAAGCATCCGTGTCAACACGGATGTTGAATGAATGTATCTTTTCTTGGTGCACAACTTCTTTTCCAACCACACAAAACAAGTTAAACACGGCGAATACTGGAAAGTATGGGGAGAGTAAAGCGATTGATGTACCTTATGTTGTGCCTGAGTAAGCTGCAGTGTTGCTCCTGGTTTATCCAGCTGCGTAGCTGATGCTCAAGCTGATGGACGTGCCGTTCACCACCACCAAGACATTGGGGGTTAGGAGAATCGAGTGGATATACAGAAACTCGCGGTAAGTCAGGAGATGACATCAATTTGGTAAAGACGAAACCATACACAGGAAGAGCAAATACACCGTCGCCGGTACTGTCCCGCTCACCGGGTCTGTTGCTTGTCAGCTGATGGCAGTTAACTAACCATTCATTTGATCTGGAGAAAGGAAATGGAGTAGGTTTATGGTGAGGACAAATTCCCCAGGAGTGAAGAAAACAAGTGGTATGGACAACACAGAAGCACATGTCAGAGTGCTCACTAGTATTCACATATAATAAAATACGGTTAAATTTTCGTTTAAATGTGCCACGAAGAGTAGCAAACTCTTAATGAGGTTCGAAGAATATGTTGAAAGTCTCGATCGAAATAGGTCAGATTGAACGCAAATACCTTATCCTAAGATGATCGAGACAGCTCAATCGTTAGGACGCGAACTCACTGACCGGAAGGTACGTGGTTCGAACATAATCTTTGCATCTCGACTACCTTTTTCTAGGCTTGGACAACCTGGTGGTATCTCACCCCTTATGCCTCCTTCGAGTGGCATGGAAATTAAGCACCAAAAGGGAGCTATAGCTGAACGATTATTTATTATTTTATGACATGCAGTGTGGCATGACCATGGGTAGCATGAGGACTTCACTTATTAAACTACAGGTGACTGTCACGTGCTTCCATACGAATTCCCTGAACCTGTAACCAAAGCACTAAAGAGAGGAAACATTTAATTAGTTGAGTTTGCCATGACAACAACTTGCCGCCAGAAGAGTTCTGAACTGTTCCCACAAGCAAGCAGAGAATCTTGTCAAATCACTGAAACGCGCCAATTGCTCTTGTCAGGCATCCACGCAACATCACTTCACGGTCATCTCACAGATCAGATATATTTCGAGAAAACAGGCCAAATTACGTTGCAAATTCTATCGTCTTTTCTTATTATTATTAACCATGGGCGGCAACACACTAGTAATAAATACTTGTGTCTACTAACATAAAACCAAGAAAGAATGCCCTGAAACAGTGAAATAAAGGGGAAATAAAGGGTCTTGTCACAAGTAGCTTCATTACCTGTAAAAGACGATCAAGAACAACGTTCTTACACCCTGGAACAATAACCAGGAATACACATGAAAGCATCATATCAAAGACGCCCTCAGTGGGATTAACACAACGTTCTTTGTGAACTTCAGTCGACATGAGCCATTCATAAAGTGGGAAACTTTAGATGGGCAGTTAGAGTAGGTGACAGTACGCTCGTCTCCGGGATTACGTCATGTATGGTTCATAACCACATAAGGAGAATGATGCTGAGGTCCATCAGCACGACGATCGTATAGCAGTGTTTGACGGTAGTTGCCTTCATTCCGCCTGCATATCCACATACAAACTTGGTTCGAGTGTACATCCCGCTGGATTGTGCTGTGGTCCCGATAGGATACAAAGTCAAGAGATGGCAGTGATAATTGAAATCCAGCGGCTAGTGTGCGAGAGTTCGGTAATACCACTTACCATGTGTTTACCGTTGCGCATAGTTAGTTACCTTCTCAAAGTTATGACTGATATTGTTTAAAATGACCGCTTTCAAGGCACCATAAAAGTAGGATTTGTCCAATACCCGGCTCAAAAAACTTCGACTGCTAAATGAGAGCTTTGCTTCAAATGTTTACCAGGAAAATCCGGCGAGAATCTATAGCATGATTAGATCCAAAAGATGTACTTAAGAATGATCAGCAGTCGAGTACTGACAGAAGCATAACAACATGACCAGGAAAGGGAGACGGGATCTATTGAGGATTCTGGTTGAGGTCTATGGCGCTAGGAGTTTCAATGAATTGAACCCAGCTCTAATAAACAAGATGATACCTATGATGAATACGGACTACAATGGAAGGAAACCACTGAACACTCTATAAGCATCTATTCAATGAAGATATTGATAGAACAACGAACATCAAGATTTGAGGACACGGACGAATAACCATAACAGGGATAGCCAACATCCGAGGGACACATATGAGGGAGAAGCCTGGTTTAATCTATTATTCAAAGTGAACGAGATCAACAAGCAGGATTTCCCGATGAAGATTACACAGATAGTGAATAAGGATATTGACAGAAAGGATGAATCAGTAACTGAGGTACCAACAACTACTGGAAAGACACTATTTGTGAAACTAATAGCTGAAAACGATATCTACAGAACACTTCAAAGGTCTGGAGACCATAGTCAACTTTCCCTCATGAACCTACTGAATAAAGCTTTGGATTTAATGGAAGAACCAAGAACTACCCAACTAAATGTGAGCGACTTCAACGAGTTAATCGGAGGAAATCCATTTGATATTCATGTGAAACACTAAAAAGATAAACGCTTAACAAAACTACCTGTATGGATTACCACTAACAACGACATCAACTACTATGTATTGGAAGAAGATGCAAGAGCAATCAAGGTTAGACGTTTTATATAAAAATTCTATGTACATGTAGGGAGTGAAGAATCACCGAGACCCCCCTCGAAAGTTGTGTACATGTCATTCTCGTGGGATTAACCACCGACCTCCCGTTCAGTAAATTGGCGCTTTAACCACTGGGTCATTCCACTACGATTCGTTGACTGGACATCAGTGAAGTGGATACAACAGTCCACCGGAAAACACCCTATTTTAATTACCAAAGAGCAACGATAGACAATAACACTTGCTCACTTCCGGATGTGGCCTGCACCAAGTAGTTTTACCAACGGAATAAGGAAATACAGCTGCGTGACATCGACCATAGCCAATAGCCCAGAAATGAGCTTACATGAATAATCATATTGAACAATTTCAAACTGGAGTTATTGCAAACCCACAGGATCAAATCCTACAGAATGGATAATTCAGTGGGTACGAAAGAGATTCTGAATTAGTATAACATTTAAGTTGTCCTGTAAAACGAATCTGCATTGTGGAAGGATCTAGTCCCCCAGAAGGATCCAGAGTTGCCGATAGAACGACCGAACAGCACGAAGCGGCAACTGAGAAGATGCGCGAAGAACAGATCAAGACGCCAGACTTATAGCAAGGAAAGGCACGCGGTTACGGACACTAAAAGTACTGAGGGAAACGATGCGGGCTTAGGAACTTTTTTATTCAAAATTTGGATGTCAAAAAGTAGACTTCTTGGGCGACAAAAGCAGAGTCTACAACAGTAGCGGTTGCGAAACTACTCTACAATGAAGCAGTTTAAATCATCTAAATATTATAGACTGAGCAGATGACCAAGGTGTAGCGACTACTTAATAAAGCGTATTGGATTAAACCGCCAACATATGAGGGGTCAAAAGCCATTCCTATTAAACTGTGCCATTTACACGACCAATAGTTGTCTCGACCCACTTTCCTATAATACTCCACGCACCAGTTCACAAATACATGCATATTTAGGAATCACCAATGTACAGCTTTAGAGCTGCAGCGGATATATGAAACCAATAGTGTCCCCTTTACCCATATGCTTGCTAGGTTCATAGTATATACTGGTCCAGGTAGCCCAGCCAACCTCGACGTGTGCGTTCACTGAGACGAACCGGGTTCGATTCTGTGCACGAGCGCCTTGTATATGGTCATTAGCCTCGGTCTTGGAAATACTATGACCTATTGTTTCATCGATTAGTTACCACTGGGACAAGAAGCATTTCACCAAGCAAAGTTTTAGGATTTCGGGGACGTTGTGGCCTGAATTTATTCAATGCATCGTGAATAGACCGAATAAGCTATCCTAAACCTAAAGCCCCTGCTTACAGTTGTTTGACGAACCGGTCGCCTCAAAAAGTGACTTGACTAAGCAAGTCAACAATAGTTGGTGTGCCTTCCTCTGTTTTTTCCCTAAGTGAACGGCAATCTCGATTGGACGGCGACCTATGAGGACAGTGGGAAAACAACGCTTCGAAGGTAACTTACTCTCGAAGGAAATAAGTGCAGACACTTTCGATGATATGTTCTTGAGCCAAAGTTATAATGATATATCGAGCCATCATTTTCAAAACAGAGCGAATGTTATCGAACATGCATCGAACGGTTCGCTCCGATTGATCTCCTGAGTGGATTGCGTCCAAGGTTCCCTTGTCAATGACACAAGTAAACAGATTCAACTTCTTCGCTTCTAGGCAATCAGTTAGCTTAAGCACATCCATGCATTCATATCGCAGGCGATTACCAGCGGGAGACTGACAGTGACGCTTACGCATCTGTCGAATGAGAGCTTCGCTAGATCACGTCACGATGAAAAGATTGGTTTCCGTACCTGGTATCGATGTTCAGCACCGAGGCACAACCAATGCGGTCGCATATCATGGCGCCCAGTTCAGAATTTCCGCACCCCACAATTAAAACGTCATCCGATTTCTTCAGATATTTTTGGAAGAACGTGCTATGTTGTACAAAATCTCCATACCTGAAACGGAACAGTCAAATTAAAGCAGTCAACGAGGACAGAACCATTCGAAGGTGGACTTTCGTGAGCTGAAGAATTTATCCCAATATTCTCGTTTGGCGAAGTCGCCTTGATTTTTGGGCAGGAGTGAGGCCATACTGTACAGAACACCTGAAAACCCTGAGGGCCAACCGTAGCAGCAACAATCTGAGGTTCAAAAGCACATAACCTGAAAAAAATCAACAAAAAATGCAGCGAGTAAAATAATTGGTAAGTTGGTGGCAGGTTTAATTCCTCAGGCAATTTTATGGGTTGAGACGGGTTAACTACATCGCGGAGGCCTAAATATATAGGCTCACAAAAAGTGTCCACCACACTCCAGAAATGGGGCCAAACATAAAGCCAACGTAAAGCGCACAGGAGGAGCTGGAAGTGTAAAATGGGAAGCGGCAGGAAGCGTCGCTTCGAAATTTATCCAATTATTTATTTACTCAGTACTCCACGAAAAAAGACTGCCCGGTGGAAGTCAAACAGACAAGAGATTAGCTCAGCTCCAGAATGTATGGCCGAACATACATAAAAGAGCATAAACGACGCTCGAGTCGCCATTGGAGAATACGGCTGGAGAGAGCGCGCTTTGATAGCCATGACGTTATACTAGGGTGTTTTAGGCATGTGATGTAGGTATGGTGAGAAAAATATGGTGTTTTGAGGCTTGTTTTAAAACGCCTGCTTAAGCTCTCATTGTGTGATCACGTGAAATAGAGCGTCACACGGGATGATACCCGAAGTTTTTTGTTCGCATAGAACGCGGAATGCATCTCTCAAGTTGGATCAGCCGACAGTGGAACATGGCTACTGGGTCTGAAGAAGTAGCATCTGAACTGACAGAATGCACCTCCAATTGGGCTGATGCATGTGCAGTAGTCTGTTCAAGCTGTTGTAGATATGCCTTTTGGCGATCCAAACACTAATCTCCGCTGGAATTGAGATTTTTAGGACTCATTAAGTGACTGTTTCCACGGCCTGGCTTTAAGGATTACCTGAGTCAGCTTCCGTGCATTCTTGGCGGTACGGAACTCTTCGGTTCTGCTATGCCTCGCAAAGTAGCGCAAAGGTATGAATGGATTTTTGAGTTGTGGATCGCAGCATTTTATACTGACGAACGGTGATCTCTTTCTTTAGGTTCGCCGATGAAGTTGATGTAAATCTGCACTGAGAAGAACACGACCTCGTTAGGTTGGCAGTCAAGATTGGTGCAGGCAAGGACTGTACCATAACACCTGTAGGTGATGGATATGGGATCTGTTTGGTCTCGTTGAAGGTCAGAATCCACAGACTACGACTCGAGCTAAAAGGGGCCTAATGGAAGACAGGTACAGAAGTCGAATATCAATCGAACTCCTGTTGAAACTGTGTGCAGTTATCATGTTTGATTAGCTTACCAAAAGATGTTCTCCTAAGTCCTGTCCTACAATTCAGCTGGAACATTTTCTTGGACATTCCTCAATCTAATAGCTTGCTGGTTTCACCGCGCCCTCTATCCACACACAAACTTGCTTTGAGTTGATGTGTAAAAGACCGCCTACTAAACTGTACCACAATCTTGATGACTACGACATCCTGTATCAAGAAGTGGCAGTGATCGTTCTGAGATCCAGTGTTTAGTGTGTTCGAGCTCAGAAACAAGTTCCCAGCGTCACACAACGGTTAACACCTCTTCCCAGTCACGACTAATATTTTCTGAAATGGCCACCTTCACAGCACCACACAGCAGGCTTCGGTGTGCTTGCTTGCTATGCTTACCGCTAAACAGGATTTCGCTTCTTAGATTTACCCGGGAAATTCACTGGAAATCTATATCGGACGGCATTATGGTGTGAATGAGCATACTTATTCCAGAATGATCAGCAGTCTAGTACTAAGGCTCGCTATTGGTCCAAGTCAGTGCAATTTAACAACTGTAACCCGCGCAGCAATGGTACCCTGGCGCCATTTGCTACAGTTTCGATTAAGGGAAAATGGTAGGACGTGGGATTTAAACAGGCATCGGATAGAACCGATATGGTCCGGCGGCTGTTCAGTGGTAGGGGGACCCAAGGTAGCAAAACAGTATGCGGCGCGTCTAGGCATGTACCAACTAATGTAAAAATGATGATCAGCGTCGAGCTGTAAATGATGTTCATTGCAGATTGCGCCGAAACGAAAGCGGACATCAGATTGTCTCGTATGAACTGAGGAGTTCAATTTGTGCCCTGGAATATCCTGGACTGTATCGGAACAATTAGTGATGGATAAGAGGGTGAATAATTTTCGATGTCTTCAATAGCATCAAAACTACAGTTAGTTGGCGAATCGGCACTCCAAACAAATCAGTCAGCACGTCGGCCGGTGCTATTCCCTGCGCAAGCGGACAGACAAACTGCACATTTGTGGCTGTATACAGGTACAGAATCGAGCAGGGGCGAGAAGGCTCGGTGGTAGAGCGCGAATTTACTGACCGGAAGGTCCGAGGTTCGAACCCGACCTCTGCCTTTCGGATTCCCCTGTCTAGGTTTGGGCAACTTGGCAGTATCCCAGCCTTCGTGCCTACTTTGGGTGGCACGGCAACTAGGCACGGGAAAGGTGTTACTGCTGAACGATTATATTATTGTCTTATTATTGGGGAACTATCAGGTCGGGAGCTAAGAGCTACATCAAAACCGATACAACCATCGGCGTGCTGTATATTTTCTGTTTTCTCAAAGCGTTTCATCCTTAATTGTTAGATCACTTTCTCTCGTTTTGGTTCACAATGTAAAAATTCCGAATGAATAAAGCCTGGTTTCTGCTCCCTCAGACTTCCCCACTTAACCTGATTGCCGCCGCGCTCCATTGCGAATCAAATACAATCTATTCGTCCAAAAAGTTTCATCGAGCAATGGATCGATTCTTATGTCCTGGACGGTGCGATGCCGATCCAATACTCAAAACTCAGCACATATCTGAGAACACGTGCTTTATACTTTCGAGGACTTCCCCGATTCCATAGCTTGTCATTAGAAAACCTTGCTCAATTACGTTGCGCCTAGTGTTTGCCGCTTGCTTAGAGACTGTAAGGACTATGAATCAGCTACTGTAACCTTGCAAGAAATTTACGTACAAGCGAAAAACGAAATATTCGCACGGCATCTCCCGGATACTTATAAGAAAAACGGATCAAAATATTGGTCAATTTGTGCAAAGGCTTTGCAGTTTGTTACCATACTGCCACTTTACGGCTGTCAGTGCAGAACAGTATAGCGATGAAACATTACGGGACGCATTTATTAGTGGAATTCATTAGGAAATTATTTGTCAGAAGCTATTAGAACAAAAGTCGCTGGATTTTAAAACCACCTATGCTCATGCAAAATTCCTCGAACTAGCGCGAAAACAGTCGTAGTTGTTGTTGCCGAATAATCGAGTTCCCTGCACTATCATATCGGAAGACCCACCAAGGTCCGCATGAACAAATGATTGTTGCTAGTATGGGGTCTTCATCTTTGTTCTAAGCTGTGCTTGTCACTCGCGTCATAAATGTTTAACTAAAGAAGTGACCTGCATAATTGCAGACAGAAAGGACATTTCCAAAAAGTATGGAGATCTACTGGTCTGGGAAGCACCTTATCCGTTTTAAGTATACTACCTTGCATCAGTGCTCCGAAACCTGAATATATCAACAATATGAAAGCCAGTGACGTTCCACTTCGAGCTCTTGTTGATACTAGTAATTCCCGAAACCGTAGTCCATCTTAATCGATGGCCTATACTACTGTATTATCTGAGATTACTTTGGCATCCATCCAGCACGAAAGGCTTACCTCTGGGCATTGCTTTTAGCATTGCAACATAAATAACACATGCGCCTTTCCTTCAGGTCTTCAGAATTACGTGATCTCTCGGCAAATATTACACTTGGACATAATTTCGTTAAACTTCACTAATCACTGAAGATCTTAAATGGGGATTAAGCTTTCTTCTCGTTTAATGATCTGATCGCTGCCGAAATGGAACCTCTTACACTGTTTGTGCACATTGGTCCAAGATATAAGCCCACTGGGGTAAATTGCAGACGACGAGGCTTTCATTGCTTTTTGTTCAGCTGTAGCACACTTTCGGTCGCATGCCACCCTAAGGGTTGCACCAGGGCTGGGATACTGCCAGGTTGAATGGTTGTTGACTACAGCCAAACTATAAACCGATTTACGCAACAGGATGTCTGTTCGCTCCTCACATCTGAGGACATGAGTGATGATGTGTCGCTCCTTGAATTGTAGCAGGCGTGTCCAGTGACCGCATATCCAGCGGCATGACTTTAGACTTTGTGGGTGCAAAACGCATGACACAGGACGGGATAAATTTCATCAGTTCATCAAAAAGTATATACGGCTTTCACCGTTCAAAGACGAGAACGATATAGTGTGTAATGAGGTTTTCGTCGGCAGATATCCAAACACCAGGGTTCTAAAGACATCTCAGCGTTTTCCTCATTAACTTGTCGAACAAGAAACTGAGTAGGAACGGACAGTGGGCATCTGTGTCAGACACCACTTTGTGTACACAAGCTTTTCAGGAGCTTTCCGTACATTTTCACACGCCTGGAATTTTGAGAATACGAACAATTCATTCTATTGAGCTTGAGACGGCTCAGTGGTTGAAACCCGACGATAACACCCCAACTGCTCCTACCTAATAATAATAATCGTTCAGCCGTAATACCCTTTCGGTGCCTAGCTGCCATGCCACCCGAAAGAAGCGCGACGTCTACGATATTACCACGTTGCCCAAGCCTAGACAGGAACAGTCGAGACGCTCCTACCCTAGGACCAGCCGATCGTATCGGTTGGTATAGGGCATACCTATTTCCGGTAGCAGAAGTCTTCTCCATTTCCCGGAGCTTCGGTCCCCTAGGCTGTTCATTACTTGGCGTTCGAACGATTTGCGCGCACCATCGTACTTGTTACCTTCTGGTATAGATTTCCTGGCATCAATCATGGGTAGCGATCTCGACATCCGGTGGTTCTGTGGTCGAATAGAAGAAACCGGATAGACAACAATTAACGCCGCTAACAGTTCATTTCACGTGTTACCACGCTTCAACCACATGCTCACTGCCAGTATAGCATTGGTTCACGGCGGCGAGTTGTTCGACCAGCACAGATCGATACCATTGAGCTATGCTAGTTTTTCGAGGATGGTGCTTTGGCATGCCTCTTGCTGACTTGCGAGGGCCTGAGGAAAAAAGGGAATGTCAGGCATGCAAGCATCAAAGCATGATCAGCATCATCATTGTCAGCTGTAATAACCAACCACTTGTCGTACAGTGATTGTAGCTGCCGCAGTTTCGTTCACCAATGATTTGGGGGGAGGGGTAGGTAGCTGCGCATTGCAGGCGGGAGATGATAAATTGGTGCATAAATCCAGCACTATCAGTGGGCTGTCAAGTGGGGAGATTTGGAAGGGAGCTATGCATTCAAGGCAATAGTTCGTATGCACGAGCGCCATTGAGGGCGCGACTGGGCCATGTCGGCAATGTCTCTAACCACTGATTTGCACCGTCTCGGGGTCCCCATCCAGGAGGACGGCAATGACCAGCGCAGCTGAGTTTGCTGGTAATGGCTTTCACACTTCGCTGTCAAGTCATTGTTTGGCTGCCTCTGGCTCTCTTCCACCCTTCACATGGTTGGGCGAAAAGAGCCCTTCGAGGAAGCCGGTCGACTGGCATACGCAGCACGTGGCCGAGCCAGTGCAACCTGTGCAGTGTGATCAGTTCATCTATCGAGGGTGAGTTATTTCTCCCGAATACCATTCGACGTACTTCAGCATTGCTGATCCGATGTTCCCACCAGATTCGGGCAATGCTCCGGAGACAGCATGATCGGAATCAAGTTGTGTGCCTCATGAGGAATGACAATCTTGAATTGTAACTCTCCACCAGTGGCTGATGGCCACGTGATCCAACTAGGTCCATGGTTGATTTGTAGGTGGCCGCCAGGTTACGTGGTGTGAATGTTTGTGCAGAAAGTTCATACTAGCCAGAAACAGTTTATGCTCAGCAAACAATTGGAGAAGTCGCTCTCTGTTGTCCGTGCGACAAGCATAGACTCCGAATCGACCGACTTGAGTAGATGTATCACCTGCAAGTATCTAAACGTCATTGCTTCTTGCTTGACGAATGAGCCCAGATAACTCTCGACAGAAAGTATCCTTCTAAGCATCAGACCTGCAGTCCATTGGGGCATAAGCCGAAAATAAAAACAAGCATCGCTTTTTATGCCGAGGCGTTAAGCTTGATTAAGCTGGATAAACGGACGGCGAAAGGACAGTTCTTTAATGGGATGCAATCTAGCAAAGCGCGTTCAGCTCTAGGGCTGAGTGCAACTCCCACATCATGACCCAGGAGTCATCGTTTCTGGATCACCGGACACATGGAGAGAAATTCGAAAGACTTCAACCCTATTTTTGACCATTGAGGGTCGGAAATCATCCGGATCAGAAACTCAGTAGCCCTTTAGAGAACATATGCAGACATGAACCTCCAAAGCCGTAGGAGGTTCCTAGTTCGCCATCAGGGTTATATCACAGTTCTCGGGTCAAACTGAGTGGCAGCAGGCGGCTATGAGAATTTCTGTTCAAAGCTCTCGGTTCAACAGTCGTGTTTCTTTCTTTTCGGTCGCGCCACTTTGATCTTTGATTATTTGGATAAGGTTTCCCCTGGTCCGGTCGTGCGGATCAGCCGAAATGGTCTTCGGGTATTCCCAGCTATTTAGGCCTTTTCCGTTCCCTTACTCTTCCGTGTCCTCCAAACCTCACGGTCAGCAAGCACGCTCACTTTCAGTTCAGGTCCGATAATTCGTCGGGTCAAGTTATGCTCGAGGCCGGCGGGGATATCTCTCCGAGATTTAAGTAGTGCCACTGTTCGGTGTGATATCTAGTGCTTGAGCGGGCCTCGCGGCCCCGTGCCACAGGTGAAACTCTCAAAGTGGTGGCGGTCTTGTTCAGCAGGAATTCACATCCAACGGTGTAGTTGGAAGAGATTCCAGAATACGACTCAATCGAATTCATCTAACACACGTTTGTGCCAGCCTATCCATTACCGAAAAATTTGTTTGCACCATACGCGATCCTGGAAAAGGGATAGGCGAGTCCGGAAGAGTGCGTGGTTAGAATCTACAAACGTGCTTAAAGACGATTGGAAATCAGTTATTGATCCTAAACACCGTCAACTGATATCAACGTGATGGTCCACCGTTGGAGGACACCATGCGGCCAGACGCCTCCGGTGGTACTGCAGAGAAACAGTGTGCTGCTCATATATAGCTAATGTAATTGTACGCCCATGGCCGTGAGTAACAAGTCTAATCCATGCCAGCCACCTAATTCAGTCCCAGATGCGCTAAGCACTCCCATTGTGCATTCGAATCTCCAGCAACATCGGTGTGACCTCTTAGCCCGTCACACCGGCCTCGCGGCGTTATAAAAATCTTTTGTGAAGGCACTCGAACTAAAGTCTGCCGGAACGTGCGCAAATACGACACAAACGGCGATCAACATTCTGCTTGCGAAACAAACCGCACAAAGGTATACCCGTTGATAGTCATAACTATAAATGAGTATGCAGTCACGGATTCATGGATTGATACACAGGATCAAGGCTTTTGCCCAAGTTTCCCGGGTCGGTTTTGTTCTTGTCGGTCAGTGGCTGTCGTTCACCTGAAAGGCACAAGTGAAAAAAGGGTGTAGCACTGCTCTTTATGTTCTCAGCGCGGGGCAGTATGCTCGCCAGCGCGAGGATTCGCATAAATAACTGTCTAATAGTGCTTTAAATTGGGTTCGAGAAGGAGCATGTACAACCGTCGGAGGAAGGTCATTCCACGCAGCTACTACCCGAAATGAAAAAAAGTTTTGTCTAACGGATGTGTGTGCCCTGAGCTTGAAGATTTTCTTACTATGTCCCCGCCGGGTGTTTGCTGGGTAAACGGTAAAAAACCTGTTTGCCAAGCTTTGTTCAAACAGGGCGTAGGTAAGAATTAGGTCCCCTCGGAGGCGACGGCACTCCAGGGGAAAGAGATCAAGCGTCACGAGATTTGGAAGTCCATGCGAGTAATACGGGAGAAGGTGCGTCGGATCATCCGTAAAATGGCGAATGCCTTTTGGGCCGATTTCTCATGGTGTAGTGAGAAGGACAAGTTTGAGGAGACCCAGATGCCCAAATCTTTATTGGCATCTATCCCCATGAGGTTTTCTGGTCTCTTTTCACCATGCATAACAAAGGCATTCGCTGAATCCCCTCCAAACGACACCTTAAACGCACCTTTCATTATTCACAGGAAGGTGCCAGTCCAACGACCACTGCTTGACAGCGTCTACATCCATTTGGAGGGGACTGGTATTGGAACTCTAGGATTTAAAAGTCGTCTGCAAAAAGTAAACATGGACTCGCAAGAACGTCTGGGATGTCGTTGACGTAGATCAGAAACACGAGTGGTCCCAAGACGGAGCCTTGAGGAACTCCAATGGAGACCGTCGCTGGAGAGGAATAGGTCGAGCCTATTCTCACTCGGAATGATCTGTCTGATAGGAACGAAGGATTTTCCATTGAATCCCGTAAGACTCGAGTTTGTGGAGCAGCGGGACGTGTTGGACCCTGAAGGACCCTAAAATACGACAAACAAACGGCGATGAACATCCCGCTTGCGAAACAAACCACACAAAGGTACAACCGTTGATAGTCATAACTATAAATGGTTATGCAGTCAAACAAGGATCCCTCCGCCCAGCCAACCAGCAGACAAGTGGTCGGATGGACACCGGTAATGTCAATCTGTAGTACGATGGCAAGGCAGACAACTCGGAACGACTGAAAATCACGTGTGTTGGATGAACACAGGGTGATCCGCCTACGGACTAAATGAGAGTACCTTCCTATTGGGCATAATCTAGACCAATCATATCAGCAAAGTCAGTCCAGAGCCCAGTAGAAAACCAGGGTCTGGCAGACTGTGTTTCAGCAGAGTGAAAAACTAAACCCGAGGTAGGGTAGAAAACGCATGCGAGAATTAGGCTCTTTAATAAGGTTTCTTTTCACGGGCAGAACAAGGATACGGTGCTAAGTTTAGTCTCTCGCTGATCCGCGGATTGATATACAGGATCGAGGGTTTCACCCAAGCTTCCCAGGTCGGGTTCGTTCGTGTAGTTCAGAGGCTCCAATTCGTCTGAAAGACACTAACAAAAAAGGCTTAGCATTGATCTTTATGTTCCCAGCGGGGGAGGTTATTCTGCCATCGCCAAGGCTCAACTAGGGAAGCGTCTAGAAGTGAGTTGAACGGGATGCTAGATGCAGCGTGGACAACCACCGTAGGGAGGTTGCTTCATGCTGGAAATGACAAAAAATGTTACTTAATGGATGCGTGTGCTCTGATCTTGAAACTCATCTTAGCATGTCTCCACCGTGTGTTCTCTGGGTGAACAGTGAAAACCTATCGTTCAAACCTTGTTCATAAAGAGCATAAGTAAACATGAGATCTCTTCGGAGGCAACAATTTCCAAGAAGAAAGAGATCAGGCACGGCCGGATGCGCTTCATAGTCCATAGGCATAGGACCGGCAACCATTTTCGGAGCAGCTGATTGGAAGCGCACTATGAGGTTTGGGCCTTCTTTGCGTCTTGAGAAATCAACTTGGTGCACATATTCGAGGAGCAATATGAAATAAGCCGAATAGAAAAGCTGGCAATCGATGCGAGCATTCCGGAAGAAGATATCCCAAATCATCCGTAGAACGGTGGACGGTTTTTGAGCCAATTTTTTATAGTGAAGTAGGAAGGGCAATTGCAGGACATGATAAAAACATAGTAGCTATCTTCGTAAAGCCTTCTGGTCTATTGCATCTATGCACGACAAAGGCGTTTTTAGCCTCCCCCGAATGAGCTTTTCGTCATTCAGGAGGAAGTGCCAGTCCAACAGGCGCTGCTTTGCAAACTCTACATCTATTTTGAGGGCACTGGAGTTTAAACCTCAGGACTCTGTCGTCTGCGAAAATTAAACATGGTAGAACCTCTGGTAGAACCTCATGGTAGAACCTCTGATAGAACCTATGGAAGGTCGTTGAGGTAAATCAGAGACAGAATCTGTCCCAAAACAATGTCTTGAGGGACTTAAATGGAGACTGACACTCCAGTGGACACTAACTAGGGGTCGGTAGTTGGACAGTTTTAATCGCCATCGCTACTCGATCGACTAGTGAAGTCCTCAGAATTTCACGGCAGACAGTAGCATTTTTCGAATGTGGCTTATAGCACATTATCCAAAGCCTCAGCAAGTGACTGCGCCGGTGCAGTTGCAGGATTATATCAAAGCCAAAAGTGCTTCTATAGTGTAGGCTGCCGTTGTACGAGCAGCAGCAACAACGAAGTTATCCTCCGACTAATTCCCCATTTTCCATGGATTGCTCCTCATGTCCACCCATACAGCCCTCTTAATGCGTAATAAAACGTAGATCCGGGAGACATAATCCGTTTGCGTCATTTGCTTGGAAGACCCAAGACTTTCTCTGGACACGAAAGAACCATGGTTGTCAAAACTCCAAGAGAAGCTTCGTACCAGAAGCCCTGGGAGCTCAGAACAAAGGCTTTGTGTGAGCCATTTTCTGGCTCACCATGGAACTTGATAGAAACAGATATCCTACTTCAGGAGTCTTTGATTTACTACAGATCGAGGATCCATTAGCCGCACAATGCTCTTAGCTGCAGAAGCTTCACGTGTTGAATGAAACCTTTTACGCCGAAAATTTCATTTTGTCTCGTATGTGCTTAAACTAAAAATCTAATTTCATTATTTCATCTACTTTCATATTTTGCAGCTCACCAAATTTCATTGTCTATTGGGGCAGCCATGCCCCTGGTTGAGAAGTATTGTGGGAAGATTTCCAAGCATTGCTGAGACCCCAAAATGCCACAAACGGAGCTTATAAGTTTGAATGAGTGCTCTCAGTCTAATTGTCTGATTGCTTTAGTCCATCAGGGACGCGTCATAACTTTCGAAATTTCAATTTCATTGTGGGGTTACTGAACTCACAATTCCGGTGCTACAAAATCTCCCATGCCCTCGCCCACCAGAAATAAGGCATGATTAATTTCAACAAAACTTTGGGATTTTCGAAATTTGCGAATTTCGCTTCACCTTTCGGTGATGTTTTGCCCAAACCAATAGGATCAAGTGAGCAAAATTTCAAGGCCACGGAATACCACCGATTCGCATGTGATTGCCAGTTTACGAGATAAAGCACAAGTTCGCATTCTGCTTGGTCGGTTGTACAAAAGTCGGGAGGTGCACGCATTTTAATCGTTATGGCACACAAGCACAGCGCATGAATTAAGGAGTGATGAAGGGTTGATATGAGGACATTTACAGCGCAAGAACGATAGGATATTCATTGCGCTGGATAACTAAAAGTCATGTTCAAGTGTTGGGTAGATGAGCGAAGTCTGTTTATCTAACTTGCTGGCTTGCTGAAACTGGAAGATGGTGGATCGTTCAGTGGGAGCACGAGAAAAGACATATTCGTGAATGGAAGGAAGCCAGTTAGCACCGGTGCAGAAATTTCTGTAGAATGTCTGCACCCGGGTGCGGACATTTCCGCACAAGTTCCGCAGATTTCTGCACCCGGATGCAAAACCAGTGCAGAAATAAAACAATATTCCGCACAATGTCCGCACCCGGGTGCGGAAATTTCCGCAAATATCCGCACACTTCTGCACCCGGGTGCGGAAAACTCGTACCCAGTACCGGGATTTCCGCACCCAGTTCGCACCTAGCTAAAGTCGTCCGAAGCGCAAATATAGCCCATTATACGGACTTATCTCTTTCCCTAGTACGATTCAGTAACATCCTAAACACTAAGTGATAACCCACCTGCCCCCACATAATTGCTCGGCGTATTACCTTTCCGGATATCAATAAGCGCCCTCAAGTACAAATGTTTTAATGAGTGAATTATAAAAAATACAGGGGGAAGATCATTTGTCACTCTTGGTGGCTCTCTGCAGGCGTTTCCGAACTTTCTGCCGTTCGTTCTCCAGCCAGCGATGAACGATTTCCTTTACTTGTCGCGGATTTGTGTTCGGAAATTTCTCAGTTGTCGCGTCTGTAATGAAGAACGTAGTTACTGAGTCTCATCCAGACACTGATTCAACTAACTAAATATAAAATAACAATTGACTACTTACAAATAAGTCCTTGGGCCAGCCTGGTTGACCCGAAGGCTTCTTTGTCATTTATTCCGCGCCAGTTGAGTCGTACGGCCAGCCTTGGAGCCAACGTCCGCGTAAGCACGTTGGTCAGGTACACTTGTACATCGCCAGCCTCCTGCAAGAGCCACCTTTCCACCTTTGTGAAATCAACAATCGTGACTACAACTAATACTTACCAGCTGTGCATAGCGTGGACCATCTCTTAGATGTTCCTCATACTTTTGGAGATCATCCATGGATGAAAGCGGAAGAGGGGGCTCGTTGAGTGCCTCAGAACTGCTAGTGGGTACTAGAGCGTCTAGCTTCATGTGCAGTCTTTGGAGCGACGAGTAAATCCTCTCTAAATTCTCTGTAACACAGTTTATTTAGACATGGTGATCTACTCACTGAGAATGAGGTTGGCCAGATCCGGGGAAATTACGCTGGCCTTGGAATTTGGAGAGTTAGTTCTAGAAAGTAAAGTACGTGAAATGTTGAGAAAACCTGGGGATAGGGGCAGAACTGCGTGGTGCTGGATCGCTCACGGCGGGAAGTGTTGTATACGTGGAACTGCTGATAGATTATTTGATGGTGGTAATGAAATAAAACGTACGTTCCGCATATCATCGGGGCATCACGAGGGACGGGTGGCGCGTCTCGAACAGGAGTGAGACTACTAAACGTGGCAGTCGGATTGGTGCATCTGAAAATGAGGAGTTTACAAATTGAAAAGTTGGTAGGTGCGGGAGGACCTACAGTCTTTTTGGAGTTGGTGGGCTTATGACTATGTTCGCAAACAAAGTGGTGTCACCACTGGAATCACGATCCGACCCGTCTGTAAAATCAGACGGCAGCCGTTTCTTTGCACTGCAACCATTGTAATACGATTCATAAATATACTGTTTTTGCCTGGATTGACGTACCAGCCGTTCATCGTGTACCAATGTGCACACCCTTTTGTGTACAATAATCACAGCCATAATATCCTGTATGTCCCTTCACTTGCTTCAGAAAGGCCCTAGCAGGACTATCACAAATAATGCACTGAAGACGGACGGTATGAGTATTGCAAATCCCGGAGACACCGTTCGCCAAGACGTCTGTCAACTCAGCGACCGTGTCAGACATCAGCGGATGAGCATCATTGGATTTTTGCTTACCACAGTATATTCCCACGACGAAATGCTGACCGAGAAAGGGTGAAATTATCCGGGAGAGTATAGGCCACACTTGAGTACGCGAGTTGTTATAGGCCCGAATACCGTCAACGTCAATTTAAATTTCGATATTTGTAACCGTAGTCTGGATCTCACGGAGCTGTTGCAGCAAACCTGCTTTCAATCCAAGGTAGATGTGCATTCCACCTGCCTTCTGTCGCATGCAGCAACGACGGGAGGTTTTCATTACGGTCCGTGGATCCTTCGGAAGAGACGGGAAAAGGTATCTGAGTTCGTCCAACACAACGGCTAAACCGGATAAAGGTAGGTTCAGCCTTCGCGCCATCCGACGAACAGCCGTTAAAATATTTCTATCTGGTTGTGAATGGTTTAAAAAGGATACTGATGAAAAGCAATATAAGTGCAAGCAGAACATACGGACTGATCCCTTCAACGACTTGCAGTGGGCTTCCTTATGGCAAAAAGCAGGAACCTAAAGGTTCTCCAGGGACCGCGGTGGTGAATGTCTTTCTGGCTACAAAGTCCTGATAACAGGGATCGGGGAAACCGCCGGCGAACAGCGTGGTAAATCGCAGCCTAGTTTATCACCTGGATCGGTCAAATTTGGCATACCTACAGCCTATCATCTGATTAATCATGAATCATACCCTCAGATAGTCGACTAAAGGCATTATAAACGCATTCATCAGTCGGGCAAAGAAAACAGCCACTTGCCGCAACCGCCTGTCGTACTTTCCTATATAGCGTTGTTCTTGGAGAGCCTTTACGAGCAACACGAACAAATTTCGGGCACATTGACGGTTACTTGAAATGAAAAATATTTTTTACGGTATCGTTCGCGTAAACACGCCAGGAATAAAAAGTATGAAAGCACAACTAAACTCACTCTCAGCCGTACGTGAGGACAAGCAGAACGCAGAGCTTCCCGCGAGCAATGGTGCCGCACAGTAAAACAAAACCACTTAAATAGGTTGACCGTTTGCATTTCCTAGGCACACGGAAATGCAGGGTAGTGTGGTTTTTTATTACTGTGAGACAAATAAAGAAGCTTTGATGTCTATTAAACGTCTCAAGCTCGCGAGGCTTAAAAGCCGAAAATTAGTGCAGAAGTTCTGCATTAATTCCGCACAGGTTCTGCACCCAGCAGCGGACGCGTGCTAACTGGGACCCTACCAGCACACGCAGTCCAAAATGACCGAGTTTTTCGGTTATACGACGGTTATATAACCGCCAAATGACCACCTTTTATGGTTTACATATGGCTATTTGCACCAAGATAACCGTCAAATAACCGAGTTTTCCGGTTATTGCTCGGTTAAATAACCGTCAAATAACCGTGCTTGCCGGTTGTTTCTCGATTCTATAACCGACAAATAACTGTCTGCCGGTTATTGCTTGGTTAAATAACCGTCAAGAAACCAGGTTTTTCTGTTGTTAAACAGTTAAATAACCGGGTTTACTGGTAACTGGACGACTAAATGACCCTCGTTAGTGAAATCACTACCATACTACCGTTAGTCGCTGTTACTGGACCCATCCTACGTCGTCATAACGGCTTAACATAGTATACGTAGCCACGCATTAACCGCATTGTAGGGCCACGGAAAACCTAAATAACGGTGCCGTAGCGTATTCCTTCCTAGAGGGACTATCTGATGGCTTATTGACCGCTTATTAATCGAGTTCAACGGTTAAATAATCGCGCAAAACGGTTTGCGGTTAACAAACGCAACGTGACTGACTTACACTGGTAACCACACGCGTGCATATAGTCGTATCCATTGCAGAAAATAAGTCTAGTAACGGGATCTCAGAGAAGGCAAAACAAGGATAAAAATATATTTGATATAAGAGAACAACGGTTTCACAACCAAACCGAGTCAGTTCGGAGGCACGTCCAATTCGATGATCTCAACTTCTTGGTTCAATATGGACGTCTGAAACAGTGACAAAACATATGTATGAGCATTCGATGTATCGGTTACTACAGATAAACTTGTCCCAGTGCAAAGTCGAAACTCACTGTCAACTGATCCATGTGAGTTCTCTGGTCCAGTCGGTGACGTGCGTTACCGAACCACTTTTGGATTTCCTTATCTAAATGCTGCCGGAAACAGTCTTTGGAAACTGGGTTACCAAGAACTGTTTCTGAAATGACAGTGAGCAAGTTATCTTTGATCGCCTACCTTCGATTAGGGTGCAGAGTCTTGTGTGGCGAAAGGGAAGTTTGTCAACAGACCCGGCGTAGGTGACACTGACGGCGAACTCGTCAGCCAACGCTTGTCGGAGACACAGGCGCACTAGGTCCGACATGGTGGCGGAAGTTTTTCACCTGAGGCCAAAAAATGAAATCAACAACACTGAATTACCAGTTCAATCTGGCGTGGTACCTCTGCAGCTTACTTTCCAGTTGGTCCCACGAACGTTTGCTCCGGAGGGGAAAAGTAAAGCCGGTAGTTCCAGAAGAACTATAGACTTGTAACAAGGAGTTGTCAATGCGGATTTTCAGGTATCGATGATCTTCCGCCATTGCGTCTATTTTTCGGTGCAGCTGTTCGTTCTGCTGGAGCAGTGCTGCGGTTCCTGGGGTTTGGAAGAAAGGGGCAGATAGTGGGGATAAAACAGGAAACATAGGGATCTCCGGAGCGGTGTTTAAAGTGTAATGTAACAGACGGTGCACCGTCTGCGGCATCATATATACGGGCTGGTTGGATGTGGACGGGACGGGTGCGGGATGCTGGGGTATGCGCTCTGGAGTTGAGGGGAACAAGGCATGGGGTGTCGCCTGCAAGAAGCTGGGGTAAGGCGGGGATTGTGGCACCATCAACCTTGGTTTTTTCGGTGATGGACTGATGGGGAGGGAGGGGCTTCGTTCTCTGGTATTCCTAAAAGAAGTCTTGACAACACACACGGTAGTCTTACTTTCGACTAGGCTGGTTACATCCGAAGTCTCCAGGTCCGATGTGTACTGGAACTTCCTCTCATGTTCGCGAGCCTTTTTGAAATCATCTGAAAAGTTAATGCGGTCTACATGACACCTACCGTAAGTCCGAATGACTCCGCAATTCAGCTTCATTGATCCAGCTGGCGGCTGCATATAAAGGCGAACGGCCTTATAAAAGTGCTTCGAGTGAACTTTTGGCCATGTAGCACAGTTACCCTCAATCCATAAAGAACTGAGAACTGCACACAACCATAGGCATTGTTCATGGAACTTATAAAGACTGTAAGCCTGATACGGCATATCAAATTATAAAAACATCACGGTATAGAGTGCAATAATGGGAAAACTACAAATAAATCATTGAATGGAAGCATGGCGCATTTGCATTGCACAAAAGAGAGGGGACAGCTACTTACAGCTGTGGACAATTTGTTCACCACAAAAACATTTAGCAAAAGAGAATTAATGGGGTGGATGAAAAGTGGTAAAACGGGAGAAAGAAACGAAACATACTTAATTATGCAGTCGGCCGTGTCGGGATGTTCCACCCCTGTCACAATGCACGGATAACCATCTACCAAAACGTTATTCGATGGACTGGCAGATAAGGCAACTTTACCGAGATTAAAGAAACGCTTTTTGTTCAGTGATGCTTGTTTCAAAGAAAAGCACGCATCTCAATCGGCATGGTTACCTGGGGCGTTTGTGAGATACGATCCTGACTCCTGCAGGCGTTTATAAATCTGCCTAACAGGATATGTGGGACTTTGTACAAGGCGCTTAAGTGTGTGGATGAGTTCGAACTCACCCAATTTCGGTCTTTAGTTTGTTTTAGCATCCGTTGAGACAATTCAAATCACTTAAATTATTACATAGTTAAGCAGTTCTTCGTTCATGAGAGAAACCATTTGACAAATATTATACCACAGAGATATATATCGGTGAAAAACACAGCCATCCTAAAAACTTGTTCATTGTTCAATTCTGTGATAAGTCACTCAAGTGTGAAAAACTACTGTCATTCCGGTAATAATTTGTGAGATGTAACCGCAAATGTTTTTCTCACTACGAAACCACTGAGTGTTTAATTTTAAGGATCATTTCAGTGCTTGCATTGCTTCTAATAGACAGCTACCAATGACTATTATATTACCGCACACCTCTGTCAGTAATTCCCTGCCTACATTTCTGCCAAACCTCAAGTAACGTCTTAACATTTGAATCCATTCTATATGGCTCGGCCTTTTGTGGAAAATAGATGTCAGGACAACAAGCAGTGGGATAATCACGCTACAATTAAGACATGGTTACAATATCAACAATATAGTCTTTCAGATCAGGGTTGATCTAAACAAAGTTAATCATGGTGTTAACACAAGAAACCATAATACGTTTTGAAATATGATCACCTAAACTTTACGAAACTCGGTGAGGATCATCACCATTATATAAATTCTGTTAAATATCACGTTGAATGACGATATAATTACGTCATCTTGGGCTGCATCTAAGGCAGCCGGACAGTTTCAATGGCGTCCATTTCTGATTTAATTTTTGGAAAACAAGCAAGATAGCGATTGAGTACGGAAACCATTGGTAGTGGGCCTAATAGCACACGAAGCAATCTACGTGTTTTCTTCGTCAAAGCAGAATTTATGTTCTCCTTCAGAAATACCGTAGTCCTATATTTTAAAGAATCTAATACCACTTCGACTTAAAATACAATTTTTTGGAGCACCAGCTACGTATCCTGGTGAGTGAAATTGCCACTGATTAGTCACAGCACCCACCTATGTACCATGAGATTTAAGGCTGGGACATAAACTTTTCCTGATGTTCATTAGTGATCCTCCTCTATAGATCCAGTTATCTATCCTGCCATTCGCAACAGATGATAATATACAGCGCCCGAATTCTTGGAACTTTTACTGTCCAGCACTGAAATGGCGCACAATTAGGTTAGCAAAACTGTTCTGTTATTCAGTAAACACGATACAAACTGAACTCGAATACTCTTGTGCACTTGGTGACAGCTTTTTGCATGAATTACCGATGGAAAAATATCTGAATCTATAAATTCAAAGTTTAGAAAATGCTTAGCTAAATGGTTTCGCGATTTTTGCATTACGAACCAAGTGACAGCACTGCTACATCACGCCTTGGAATTCTCCCAACTGTCAACTTACGTTCGACCACAATTATATACGTCGTGTAAGCTAGAAATCTGTGATGCCGTTAGAGAAATTGAATTTCAAAAAATCCAAAGCGCAAATCCAGGAAGGTGATTTACGGTCCGCCTATCTAAATTATAAACTAATTGGTGGGATTATCTGAGCCCGAGAAAAATCAGAGCATAAACATTCAACAGGGGGAAAGTTATGTTCCATCAAATGTGCATCCAGGAAGGTGACTTATGGTCCGTCTGTCTAAATGATAAACTAATTGGTGGGATTATCTGAGCCCGAGAAAAATCAGAGCATAAACATTCAACAGGGGGAAAGTTATGTTCCATCAAATGTGCTTTGTTGTCATGGTTTTCTGAAACATAAACCAAACTGGCCTTTCCATGCCATGAAAAATAAAACCATGTTAACTTTGTACGCCAGTTGAACAGTATGAATCTTTTTTTGCTGTCTAAACCCTATGGTATACGACTTTACCAAACTCATCATACTGAATCTCAACAACTGCTATTCTACACTTGAATCCTGTCCAAATTACGATCGTTTCCCAAGGCAGTTAATCTATGCCTTACACCCCAACAAAATTCCAAGGAAAATATCGTCTGCAGTCATCGATAAGTCACCTCTGCTTACGCAGTTATCGGATGAACGGAAAACTCTGACATCTTATTGTGTACCTTGATCCAACGCCAAAAGTATCCTTGCGTTCACTTTTTGTTCAGGAAAACGCTGTTGTGCACGCTTGCATAATAAAGAGCCTGATGAACAGCGGCTGCTAAATCTGGACAAGATACTCTCAAACCTGGTTTCTATGAGGCTGAAACAAGTCTGTATTACCCTGACAGTCTAAAACAGCAGTCGAAACGCACAAATAGAAACTTGAATGCAAAATCTCCGGAGCGTCTACAGTTCATCAAGCCTTCTTTTCCCAAGAAAGATAGCCAAGTTACCCGTCCACGGCTGCACAAGATTTTGCATTCACGGAGGCCCAACCAAAAAGCCTGGAAGAAATGGCCACACCTTCTATTTTCTCTCAACTTTCGGTCCACTGGTCAATGAAATTCCGCGGTTTTGCAACTGCTGCCGTCCAGATGAATACGTTGGTTTTAATGACGAGTTTAAGCAGCCTTAAGGCATGCATTTATGTACACCGTATGCACATTTATCCTGCCTCTCCGTTATCCTAACCAAAGTTTTGTTTTACCGACTTCCTCTATTAAACTTTAGCTTGTTGCCCAGTCGGTCTTACCAATTTCCTGTGGAAGGCAAAGTGGACAGATTCAAGCAACCTGCAAACGGACTATTGGACCAGACTTGATAAAACTGAAATCCCTGTACTGTGAGACAGCCAGCCACACCCGTGTGGACATCCAGAGCACCTTGCGATTTCTCGAAAAGCTTTATCAGAATCTCACAAAGTCAGCTTATTCAGAGTTAGTATATTCCACAAAAGAAAGCCAAGATTTCTAATACGTATTCTTTTCTCTCTCTTTTGGTCTGAATTTCCCTGAAGTGCTTTCCAATCCTAATCCCTCTGTTTATCAGTTAATCAACCACGGCTTTCATTTTGCGCTAGTTTACGCAACGACTTCAGTGACTGACAAAGATATTGTTTACTGGGCAGTCATTTCATCCGTATTCGAATTTTCCTACGATATTTTATTGGCAGCAGCCATGATTAGACGTACGTTCATCTATCTAGTTTATTCTGGCATACCTTGGTCCACCTCTTACCCAGTCACAGGTATAAGTTTAAGTATAACCTATTTCTTGTTAATAGTAACTTGATTTTACCCACTGCTACGAATAGTGAGAGATCACGTAACTTACGGGAGCATATTTTTTAATGGAATATGGTGATTTCGTCATTTTTCGCACGTTGATGCACGATAGTGAGGAAATACAAGTAATACTAAGGCCTGCATTGTGCACAATGATTTGTATAAACGAGCTTGTATTGCACTGCCTCCTGATTCTGCGGGGTGATGTCCCTATAGGTGATTAGGACGCCTGGTTCAACTTCTCAGCAAACACGCCACTGTTGTTCGGCAGCGGTTAAGCGTCATGTTACGCTTGCCACCGGTAGCGCCTGTCGGCCAAAGGTGGCAAAAACGTTAATTAGATACCACTTTCGGTTATATTTCAGATGCGGTGAGGTTGGGTGGTGAGACCGAGTACTGTAGGACGCAGTAGATTATCGGTATATGTGCCTCAGCTAACTAACGATTGCAACATTTAGCCTAGTTTGACCTCTACGAGTGCTGAAACTTTTTTGAAAAAAGCCAACAAAGTTGCACCAAATTGTTTTTTTGAATCGCCACTTTTGGCAGACCGGTATAAGCAGTGACTGTGCCACCCCTACTTGCCACCCTTGGCCGGTGGTGGCCACCGGTGGCGTGTTTACTGAGACAGTGCTTATTCACACCACACAACCTCACGGCATCCAAAATATAACCAAGTGTCGTATCAAACTGGAAACCGCATGGTGCTTACTGCATGCGGCATGGTTAAATGATAACGAGATTAGTGCAAAAACCTAGATCTAATAAGCGAATCACATCGCTGGGTTTTCAAATCCAACTGTCAATTAACAATGTCAATCCGTTTGGAGGCGGCCTTAGTATATGGAAGTTTTCGCTTTCCATGGATTTGAGCAAAGCACCACTGAACGGTTTTCTGTATAAGGTCCGTTGTAATAGTGTAATGTGCGGCTACATAGTACGTGGCAGCTGAAATGGTATCAGTGTAAAGCAGTTATATCACCCAGTATACGCCTTGGTAATTCTATGCAACGGATAGGTGTCTTTTCGATGCTCTGTAATCAAGCCAGCTGATTTGCGAAATAAGGGACGAAAACAGCACTTAGCATGTTCCTGATTGACAGATTGGGGTTAGAGTGGCTCAGTTCTGAAAAAGAAATGCCCTTTATTTATAAGGTGTTAACCGGCATGAAACTACTCACATTCATTTGTTGACAGACAGTGCAGCGTGTCTACAGAGATTGGTACCCATAGTTCAGCAACACGTTACTGTATTTGAATAGTGGGGTTATGTGGCATACTCAAAAATGATTCAAGGGGAAATGCAGAAAACTGATTCAAGAACCTATGCACTAGATTTGTTTGCCAACAAGATTTTTATGTACTGGCTTATCCAAGACGGGGCCCACTCTCATGAAACACTTGCGAAAGATAACAGAGTGACCGTAGTTTTTGTTTAGTTATGGGCTGTTATGGCAACATGGATTCATTGACTAGGGACGCTCCATCATGTAAGGACAAGTTTTCCGCTAGCGCGAAAAACAGCGAATCAATGTATATGCTTTGCCAACGACAAACTGGTTCTCATTTATTCAGGATGTCACAACATACCACGCTCAAAATATTGTAGGCAAGTTTTTCCGCAATTCCCAAACTAACCTTGTTTTCATTACACGCACCGCTAACGCGCTAGCGTTCCAGATAATCGATGCCATTGTCAGGGCATTTTTGAGTGAGTTTGGGAACTTTTCCATTTTTAATGGCCTTTTTGGCGTATCGAAGACAAAACAGCAAATTCGGTCTAGAGATCACAATTGTCTGGTAAAATCAAAGAGTGAAT
Organism: Opisthorchis viverrini; assembly: GCF_000715545.1. NCBI lineage: Eukaryota > Metazoa > Platyhelminthes > Trematoda > Opisthorchiida > Opisthorchiidae > Opisthorchis > Opisthorchis viverrini. Next base: position 71,248 of record NW_008752120.1, read on the forward strand.
AAAGACGAATTGATCTTTATACCTCTTTTGGTGATAGTAAGTGTTCGCAAGTTAGCGAACAACATTCCTTGATTTTTAGTATTATTTTCATTTAGCCTGGTAATATGTGCACTATTTCACCTGAATTTTTGTGCTAAAGAAAATCTACGAATGGTGGCAGGCATGTCAAACCTTCAGGATGTCCTGTCAATTTTCACACCTTATCGGTACACTTCTCTTTCCACAATGATAAGCAAAATATCGTTTGTTTTGTCATAGTGTGTTGAAAGGTTTCAGTCCATTTAATATCTTTTCTTCAGATGTTAAGATGATGCCATGTTACCTCGATAACTGCTGACTGTTATTTTACTTACGTGCTAAATACACCTCGGGTGGAAACAGTCCTGGAAGGTTTAATGTCTATTGTCAAAGAAAGAACTGCAAGTAATATAAAGTAGGTCGTAACTGTCTAATTTTAGCCAACGAATTGCACTGGCTAGTCTTAAAACAAATGTAAATGCTGATTAAAAACACCTGATGATGCTATGGTGTGGTTAGTCGGCAAGTAAGTGCACGGTGATTGCTTTCATGATGCCTTTAGTAATACTTTAAAGAAGTGTAGTAGACGAACATTTCCTGATGGTATTGACACAAGAATACAATTCAGCTTATCTTCGACGGAAACGTAAAACAAACAAGTCTGAAGTTGTGTCCGCTCAAAATAATTTTTGAATTGACACGACATCACTCAAATTGGCATATTTTAGCCCCTTTTTCTGCATGTATTCGTAGTGATTTGCATTCACTGACATAAATTTTGTTACAGTTTACGTCCGTGCTATTCTGCTAGACATTTGCTAAGGTAAATAAAGAACCTATTTTCCAGGCTAACTTCGCGGTAATCAATTTTCTAACCGCTTATTTCTCTAGCAGTAGCAGGCTGCCTTGTTCCATATTACTTGAGGCGGCGCACATGAATAACTTAAAATTGTACAGTTTGTTTATACAGGGGGTCACTCAACTGAAACCAGATGCTGCGGAACTATCAACTAAAATCTTTACGACCATGTTTACATTTCCAAAAACTGGCTTTTGGAGATGGGTAGACTGTAATTCAGTGCATGGTTCTAATAGGTTATGAGTAGAAACTCCGTCCAATCAAGTTATGAGTAAGAAATACTCAGCAATTTTACTACTACTTTTGTTGTAATGGTATATCTGGCGTAACAATATCTAATAATTATTGTCTTATGATGTGCTGTTGAATGCGCACTACTCAAACCAGCAAAAAATGTTCATTTTTATTACTTTGTATGATAAATTTCACACTCCGTTTGATCTAAGATATCGGATACTGAAAAAATCTATCCGCTAGATCGTTGGAAGAAACAGCAACGTGCTCTTCAGGATTCAGTGATCTTTCAGTAATGACCAACCTTCCAATAAAATTACAGTGAAGCACTATCCAGCTACCTAAATCCGAACGTGGCCTCCAAATGGTAATAAAAAGGAAATGTGTATATAGGATATGGGCGTAAGTATCATGAAATAGGATTAGGCTTTAGCTAATAAGCTAGTTTTATTACACGACTTCAAACCTGTCGGATAATAACGCAACACCCTGTCCAAATATATGATTTCTTCTAATAAAACATATTGTCCTCCAAATTCTGTTATTATTTTGCCCAAAAATTGATCAAATAATCAAAGAACGCTTCTGAAATTGTGTAACAACTTAGTGTTTGCCTATCAAAGTTGCAAAGTGACGACACCATTCTTGGAGTCGCTTTACAAATGCCTGTTTAAACCTGAAAGGGCCTTGGTTTTCAAAATGGTCTGTCGCAATGAACTACGTCAATAAACATTTGTGCACATAGTGGATGATATCATGTACCAGCCGCATGAGCATCCACTCAAGCGCCTTGAACACATAGTAAACTACGAGGAACTAGGACAGAAAAGTGAACAAGACGAAACAGTTCTAAAGTCGTCAGCATGTCAGCACGTACAGCTGAACACTTTAACTTCACGGTGCATGCAAATAGACGTTTAATTGCTCGCACCATTCAGCGACGCATCCTCCAGCTACGGCTAGACACTACTCGCAGTTTTTCGGCTAGGTACCAACGACATGTTCACAGAGGGAAAACGCCAGCACTTTCTCAGGCTAAATGCTCTACACTACTCATGATGTTGTGGTTGAAACTTGCTGACACAGCTGAAAACACCCAAGTACCTAAACTCATTTATGTCCGCATCGTCTAAACTCTGAACTGCATCACCAATAATCTGAATCAAGAATACAAGCCCATCGATTTCCACAGCTGGTAGTAATTCAACTTAATCCGGTTTAAAGGGCTTCAAAAATTATATTTAAAAAATCTGAAAGCCCCATGGGGATTCTGTAGTTGATAGCTCTTCTTTAGGAAAGAACGAAAAGGACATTATTTTTTGCATAAAAGTCATTCAAAGCAGTCAACTTTATGAGTGAGAACACATTTGAATGCGTATGTAAGCTGGTCATCAAAGTACTGCTTCGGGAAGTTATTATCAGATTAACCTCTCCCCCTTTTGATTTTGTCAGTAAACTGACCATTATGACTGGTAAATGGGGTTGGACGCGTCAAAAGTATAAACCAGTATTTTAATCGCCATCTTTTGTATTTGTTTCCTCCGAAAACCTACAAGTCCGTCACGTGAAAAGTGGGTGTGAGTACCTTAATTTCAAACTTTGCCTTTGTGCAACTTTTAGCGGGTCGCTCCAGTTTCGCGTACGTTGCTTCACTGGTGCTGCGTGGAATAAAACAGCTGAATCCAGTATAATTGGGAATTTGGGGGACACCCCGCTATTTTGTAAACCTACCGAATTCGCCAGTTCCCAGAATCAGACTGCTCTGAAGCGATAAATTTTCACACGTCCCACTCGGAAGTTCCTTTTAGAAGAGCGTTTGTATTAAGGTGACCCATGCACTAGCCACAAGGCTCACTATTAATGTTTTCAAGGACCATTCGATCTAGCTTTACAGCATCTTATTCCCTATCTTTTTCCACCACTGAAATAGCACACTCCTTATTCCACTGAAGTAGCAATGACAAAAGTTCATTTCGTTTATCGTGACCGTTTTGTTCACCGTATAAAGACGTTTGAAAAATTTAACCAAGCGTTTTTCCTGCAAGTGAGAACGATTCACGGTGAAAAGCATAGAAGTATTACTCGAAGATGATCAGCTATGCGCATTGCACAAAACTCCGTGAACTTTGTTTACCTTCGACCTCCCGGATAGTAGTTGAACTCTAAGCTATTCGGCTACGAGCCGTCTTCTAGCAATGACTGGAGAGCACTTAAATATATTATAGTGCCACTCATTACCCAGTCATGGAACTTACATCACTAGGGCCTGTGTTACCTAATTCCTTGTGTGAGGAACTTTGCAAAAAGGCTCAAGCAACTTGTAAATTATTCGTTCGGAGCCCTCACTACTTGGGAAGCCAGTCAACACATGACCACACATGACGTGAATTTCGTGCTACTTTATCATGTCTTTAGTCACATCGCTGCTCAACTACTCGTGGCCAAAAAGTTGTGCCTAGCTGCTTGCCTGGAGGTTGCGGAGCTGCCTGATGTTTCTTGAGATGCACACCAATAATGATTAAAAAAAGAATAAAACAAATGTTCGATACCCCAAAGTGCTGTGACTGTATTGTTTTATCAGGCGTGGAACGTCTAACCCTGAGGGCCACAGATCTAACGGCGGTTCTCCATTTGAGGCAAATACAAACTACTGACCTACATGAGTACGGCGAATTTTCAGCGTCCTCTACATTTTTAAAGAGAATAGTCAGCATGACTGAAATGCAAAGCATACCTGGCGTGATATACAAATGAACACCCTAAAAATAAAAAAACGTCGCCACTGAGTAAACTGTATCCCTTAGATTAATAGCCTGTCAGAGGGGTGGTATACAACACTCTTCACAAATCAAAGTTACATCCCCTAATGAACAATAAAGCTAGGCTAAGATCACCATGTGGTGTCCAAAGTGGCCATACTTACTCCAACACCGAAGTGACGAATCTTGAAATTAGATGGTCTGTTAAAATCATGGTCAACTTTAAGTTTATGCTTAGTTTAGGGGACTATTTCATGAACGTGTATTGATTACATCAATTTGTAGATATGTCTTGCACCTGTCAACTAACTGATTATCTAGCCGGAATTCGGTTTGCTCTTCGAAATTAGGGTGAGACTTTTATCAAGCAGAACTGCTCATGTAAGACAGCTACTGCTGAATTGGAAATGTTGGAAAGTATTAGGAAGGCCGGTCAGACTCCCGAATTAACTGCTTTCAACCTTATACGGAGATTCAACCAATGTGCTTAAGAATCACCCGCGGCAATGGCCAAATGCAATCGAAAATGCCACCTTCAAAAATGGTGGTTATAGATGGTCACCGTTCTATCGGTTCTCTATGCTGAATGCAGTACGATCATCACTGCTAATTTTGGGTCCATTAAGAGCACACAGTGGTAAAACGAATGTAAACTGGCGTCGGTAGCCACGGTCCACTTTAACTCCATTGTAAAAATGACATTCGTCCCGAGAATAACTCTTCACTTTGTCACTTATTACTGGCACTTCATAGTGTTGCCTTTCAGTTCTTCAGTGAACAGCTGATACAATAACAACGCCCAAACGATTGCAAAAAAGCGTAACATTTATGGTATGAGCTTCTGATACGGAAGTTTGCAGATGAAATCTTGCCCGTGATTCCCAGTATTTTTTAGACAAGCTTGCGCAGCCTAAAAGAAGCTCACTCTTCCGGCTGTCCATGCATTGGTATATTGACGCGGTTGAGTGAAAGAGGAACATCCCAAATCTTCTAATGCTATCAGCTGGGAACTGAACTAACTTTCTTTTTTTGGAAGCAAGATGAATTTGGCAGTTGATGTCGAAGAATTTTCATCACTCGTGTAAATAGAACCGTTTACTCTGCAAAGGAACTTTGGGATATAACGACCGGCTTCAATGAATCTTGGAACAACCTGGGATTTTATTTCAGAAAACATTAACAAAAGCTTCTTATTTCAGATCGAATATATGCCTCTGGCATTAAAAGGAATCAAAAATATGAGATAATCGTGAGATCGGCTGACGTAAACCTTAACCAGCACGTGACCGATGTGTCAGGAACGTTTTGCAAGGACAATAATCCAAGCTTACTTAAGTTGTGCAAATCTCTCCTGAAGAAGATCCGTGAATACCCCAGATCTCTGTTAGGCATACAGTACCATCGGCGACAAGCTTCCAGTAAAACGTTACCCAGTTTCTACTCTACCGTCTAACTGGCTGTGGGGCACCGAAAGGGTGCTACAGCTTAACCATTATTATTTTCCACTACCTCAAGTAGTTCAACGTCAGACCTAACTGAAGGCAGACCGGTTTTATATTGTTTTCCCATACGATGGCTCCACTCTAAGCAAGTGCTAAGTACTAGTAGTGTTTGACCATTTTTCAAGAGTGAGAAAATGTTCAAAAACCTGGTAGCTTCTACCTCGTTTATGAGGGTTTGGTTGACAGGTGGCAGACAAGATCAGGTATCCATGGTTCCGAAGGAGAATTCGGTCTTTTTAAGGTATATTCTTAGTCCAATCAATGACCGATAGGATAGCTTGCATTTCTGTCAGATCTTTGCTAAGGACGGCGATGCCATCAGTGTAATTAAGCTCTTTGATTCACTTGACAGGACCTATTTTAACTCTATTGAAAGGGCTGCGATCGTGCAAAATTGTGTAGTCCATCGAGACATCGAAGAGTAGCAGTAAAAATGTGAAGTTTCGCTCATCATCGAAATTTAGATCAAACACCTCAGTTTCTTCCCCTCGAATGTCGGGGTTTGTACTAGTATATCAGACTCTGATGAGATTCGGCAGCTTGTCTGGTACATCATCAACTTTGAAGATGGACGAATGAGATGTTCTATCGGCTGAATAAAATGTCGCATGAAAGTCAACGAAGCAAACGATGGCCGGTTGTCGGGGCTTGTAGGACTAGTGCAAAACATACCGTAGTTGAATCCTTTGGTTCACGCAACGTATTCTCCACGTAAACCCCTGATTCAGCTTGACTAGAACAGTAATAGTATGGCCATGAGTTTTGCCATTAAGCCCGTCAGGCTGATAGTCCTGTGAGGTTAGGAAATGGCCGGTAAACTGGCTATGCAGAGTTCCGACAGGACATTATCTTCAGCCGAAGACTATTTGTTTCTTAGTAGCTTGATTAATACAACCAGTTCACCTTAGCTAAAGGCGTACAATTAACTGCGTACGATGTTAAAGTGCATTTGGTGGGTAGTTGGTGGCTGAATGTTCGGCTGAGTAATGAGCCAATGTGTTCAGTTCGCCTCGTTGGATTTCTTCATTGACAGCTGCTAGCTGACCGTCAGTTTTCAAAATACTACTTTGCCCACCTTGTCGTTGACCTGAATTTGTCTACAGGGGCGGAAATAATTACCAACGTTTGCAGCTGTCTCCATGACAGGAACTATTTTTAAGAAGTTATCCGTAAGATCTTCCCGGAATGAGTCGGTTGTCCTGAAAAATAAGCTGTGAAAACTGGACTGGTGGATTCTGAGATTCCATCCAACAACAACCACCAGAATATCGCGACTGGATATACAGTTGACCAATCATGATAGATGATCATACAAATCGTCCCTGACGGAGACGTTCTATGAAGAAGTGGAAGTGTGGACGGCCATGATCACGAAAATTACCGATTAGTCTATAAAATAATTCTCATAATTTTGGCTGATACAGACTTCAGAAGGAGAAGGCCATCGTGCTACGTCTAACAACACCAGAAACCACACCGTGCCGCCCGGAGCTAGCATTTAAGCCATCACGGTACAACACGTACGAGACCTCCATCCTTGGTATTTTGGTGCACTTTGAACCAAACCAAAGGATCAATGTTTCTGAAAGGCATGCAGCATCGAATTGGTAGTCAAACAGGCCTCACGCCGTGGGATTATGGTTTTCCCTAACATACATGAAAGGGACAATCCAGCAGCCAATTCATTAAGGAGCAAAGATGGGGTTCAGTGTGCACACTTGCCACCAGGACAACCGATATAGTGTTTAATGCAACAAGAAGGGAGTCTTGCATCTGGGAGGAACACTGAGTTTTGTAAATGAGTGACGTTCACAGTGCCATAATACATTCTTTAGAGGAGGTATCTCTTGTCTTTGCACAACCGATTGCAACTTTCGAGGCAGCAGAATGGTATAGAAAACAGAACCACCAGAGGGGCTTTTAGAGCACGGAGAGATCTCATCAGCTTATTCCGTCAACTCTGGCTCTTCTTCATATTTGTTCCTCTGAACCTTGCACATCAAAGTGCAAATCGCGGTGCAGCAGAGTCTCGTGATTATCGGTGATCTTACATCGGTCTTATGAAATGCTAACCAGGGGTCTATGTTCTCCCAGTACTACTCTGAAAACTTTATGGAAAGGAAAAACCCGTCAACTCTGGTACGGTTGTGGGGCTAATGTGACATGTTTTCTGATAATTGCAGTGTTGCCACTACCAAATCAGCGTTGGCCCAATTTCAACAAAATTCGCATAATGGTTAGCCCCACCACACTACGATGACGAGGAAATAGCTGATGGAATATATGGTAGGAATGTCCTACGAACAGTCTACTCATTAACAAATTCAGTGATATCCCGTGATACCTAACGATTGAAAAGCTTTGTGACAACGCATCATATATACATCAAGATTCAGTTTCATGTATGTTTCATGTATGTTCTGAACCTTGCACATCAAAGTGCAAATCGCGGTGCAGCAGAGTCTCGTGATTATCGGTGATCTTACATCGGTCTTATGAAATGCTAACCAGGGGTCTATGTTCTCCCAGTACTACTCTGAAAACTTTATGGAAAGGAAAAACCCGTCAACTCTGGTACGGTTGTGGGGCTAATGTGACATGTTTTCTGATAATTGCAGTGTTGCCACTACCAAATCAGCGTTGGCCCAATTTCAACAAAATTCGCATAATGGTTAGCCCCACCACACTACGATGACGAGGAAATAGCTGATGGAATATATGGTAGGAATGTCCTACGAACAGTCTACTCATTAACAAATTCAGTGATATCCCGTGATACCTAACGATTGAAAAGCTTTGTGACAACGCATCATATATACATCAAGGTTCTGTTTCATGTATGTTTCATGTATGTTTGACTGAGCCTAGAATTAGTGCATTTTACCAGACGTCCTGGTAACGAAGATAAGATTGTTGATAAGCGGGTGCGGATGGATCAGTAAAATGTGTTTTCAGCGCAGAACATCTCAAAATATCTTGCAGAAATTCAAGAATTCAAAATGTATGCGAGTTGAACGCCAAAATCTCCCTTTCATATTGTCAGAGATGGTCATAATGATTAGTGGATAACTATTGACAATCAGATTATTTGTCATAATATTTCCACCATGCTAGTTTGGATGACTTGGGGAGTATGGGCGACAAGCGGTTCTATGGAAGATGCTTCAAAGTGATACCAAAAAGCATAAAAAAAAGCAGTAGCTTGGCTCTGGAATGACAACCCACCTGACAGAACAGTGTCTGACCGAGGCAGGTACCATGACCTGCCATTTATTTCAAACAACTCAACATCAACAAGCAGCAGAGCTCCGTGACTGAGGTTGAAATTACGAATAACTTTTTGATGATTATCTCGCCAATAACTTGCCTTTTTTGCACTATTCAAATTGTCTTCCCAAAACAACTAATTCTGAGGGAAAAAAGAGTGTGGAAGAAACGTTTTACCTAGAGTAAACTGCAGAAAACGTGAAACTTTAATGATATGGTTGACAGTGCTAACGGTTTGTACAGCTACTATCTTCAGCTTTTTGCTTCCTTATGATAACTCCTTACCTGAGATTTGTTGGAATAATTTGACCGATACATGATAATGTAAACTAAAATATATAAGAACAGTTTCTGACGAAGTTTCGTAGGTTTCCGTGTCATAACACACTAGTCGCTGGGTGGTTGTGATCCTTAGACGGCTCACTACCAGTTTCGCTCATCCGGAGGCTCATCAGGTCGGTGTATTTCGTAAATTTTTCTCAAACTTATGCTCCACGTGAGTATAACGTTTTACGCGATTCTCTAATTACGCTCATTCGCAATTCTCTTTGTCGTTAAAGTGAGGCTCTGCTTAACACGAGGTTGATCGTGCTCCGTATGTTCAAGCGGATAACGTCATAAACGACGCATTATGTTGGGCCTTCGGGTGATTTGAGAGTGAATGCATTACGCCAATTTCATTGAAGTCTTCGATTCTACAAAGGGTTCCAAATGTGACTGAACCGTCGGCAAAGTATTGATTCTCTTCAAGTAATCGAAAGTTACGTTACGACATGCAGTAGTGAACTGCTGATAAAACTGTAGCGTGATTACCGTATTCAATGACTATACTTCAACTGGTACATCACACATGTATCTTGGAATTTCTTTCAATATATTGCCGCTAACGCCGTCTTTAAACAGGTTTACTGGAAATATTTATCAAAGGCTTAGAAATGGAGATTTGTCACGAGGTTCTCATAAGTTCATAGGAGTGCTCACATAGACAAGGATCAAGGCGAGGTTAAAGCAAATTTTTGTGCTTGAACTTGCTAAAACCATGCTAAATTATTCAAATATAGATTATAAACGCAGTCGGCTGGTCAAAGCGGTGGTGCTAGAGGTTTCACACCCCCCAAGCACTCACTGGATATTCGGGGTGAGAGCCGAAGGGAACACTGCTGACAGCGTAAATGAAGTTTAATCATCATTATTTGTCTCGTGAAATTAAAGATGAGCGTTAGCAAATACAGACGGATTACCTTACTCCAGTAGAAAGTACGTAACATCGAGATGCGCCAGTCTGATTGCTGATAATAGGCAACACAAAAGTAGAAGCATTGTAAAATCCTGTTTGTTTAGTTCTTGCTCCCGATGTCTCTCACTCTGCTCGTCATTCAGGATATTGCATCTGTCTGTCCATTTAGCCCCCGGTTTCGATGAGAAATGGCATCCGATACACCTTGAAATGGCAATCTATGCAATTACAGGTAGTGGAATTTGTGCAGGACTTGACTGTGATCTATATCCCGATACACAGACTCCTGTTTGTATGCCGTGTATATTTGTATGGTCCTCAAAAGCCCCCACAGTACATCACTCAGCTGCTTGTTTAGCAGTCTGTACCCTGCTTTCATGTATTATGCATGACTCAACCACTGCAAGTTGAGGTGAGTCATGTTGCTTTGGCTCAAGCAATGGTGACTCGGACATTCCGAAACCATATACTGAAATGTGTTAAAATCATCTTCTTGGATTCCACTTCGCAAACCGTAGCAATATTCAATCCGTGTATCGTTGGGCTGTTTACCCTGTACTGCTGATAACCAGGGTATTTTGGACGCCGCTGTTAGGAAATACTACTAGCACGTATCAATTACATGAACATTTTTACAGCTGCTTATCCATGCGTCAAAAACAAAAGTCAAAAAACAAAAGTCTGGCGCGAGGGCATTATCTTTTTGAAGATCCTCTAAATCCAACCATTTGTCCTTGGTTTCTGGACACCATGTGAATATCCTGATGGAACGTGTCCAACTAGAAGGCGACCGTGGAGACTTGAACGTTTTATTTGGAGACAGTTTAGAGGAGCTCGCCAGGGTGTGATACTCCGAACTGTGGCTGACGTGGACAGTAACCACTTGATAATTATTCTTTCAGGAATTCATTTGTAATAAAGCGCAGTACATTTGTTTGGTCAATTCCATTTTCCCGTGTCTACCTTGAGATACAGACGCAAAGTGAGAGGAAAACTGTATGGGTCTAGTGGGTCACGAAGCAACTAATATGACTAGAACACAATGTGGAGAAAACAGTGCACAATTTGAGCACAGCAAAATGAAGCTTTCCGTACAAACAGATGCAGGTTTTTGTAAATAGCTGTAAACGCGATTCAGACCAGTTATTTAGCAATTACCACAGGCGTGCGTTGCTTTGGGTAGTCGAAAAACTTTGATACTGGTTTATCCTTATCCGGTTGGTCAATGGACACAGCTGTTTTGAATATTAAGCGATCCTGAGGCGGTATCCGAAAATTCGTGCGTATCTTTCTGATCTACTCGCGATATATTCGGCTTACACAAAATTTTTTAAGTTGGTTGGATTTTTACCAGAAGTAGACGGATACGATCAACAGCAAGCAGGCTATGCACTTTCTCCAAAGTGAACGCTGCTCTTTCGGTTTATACTCTGGTATGGTAACTGCTATTGGCGTTCGTTATCCCCCCGATGCTTGAGATCAATTTATTGTGCATTCATTACATGGTGGTTGCTGATCATAGCATGACTTCAGAGGACTGAAGTCACTATAGTTACGCTTTACGGACTCTCGTATGGTTAGGCCCTTTTTGCCTACTTTAAGTTTGACAATTTCGCGTAAAATCTATCAGATACATTGGTTGCGAACTCGAAAATAAGCCCCTGAAGAACTATCATTAGTTCACACAAACGGCCCAGTGTTACGTTCAGTTTATGCATATTTGGGCCTTTCATAGCTCCTGAAATATCGGTTGTGCATATGAGATTGGCGCAAGGCCAACTACTCGTGTCGTTTTTGAAGCCGCACTTACATTCCGTCCTATATTATGATAGCAAAATGATTCGTCGAGCGAGGAAATCTCACCCGCCTGACTATCATCATGATATTTGAAACCACCTGTTGAAGTTTCTCTCCACTTCATTGGCGCTAGAGAGCCAAAGGGGAGGACAAACATGCGTACGGTACCGCTGCTATGTTCTTCTGAACTTTATAACTCCTCGAGCTCCGTAAGAGGTAGAGACTAATTGTCCCTATTCGTTTTGACAAGGGACATTATTTCGCGATTTCCCTCATTATCGTCAGTAGTGCAGTACTACTCTGAATGATTTTTGGGCTTGCCAGTTAGGTGCTTGTCTACACACAGTGTTGTTTATGTTCTACTTGATGATAACACAGAAGTCAGTAGCAACAAAGTTCGAAGCGGAACTCAGCTAATACGTAGTAAGTTAGGTTGTGGGCACTCCGTAGACTTACAGCCTGATAGCAATTATTTTGACTTGCTTATGACGGCAAACGATTTTTTTAAAAACCTCAGGGTAGCCTACTGTCATGTATACCCACATGTATATGCTCACATCATGATGTAGTAAATAATCCTTGTCTTAGTGCAGCTGATGAGGCCACAGAACGCCTTCAACCGCTAAAGTAAAAGTAAACTATAATGGCTGATTAGCTGCCCAATTCGACTCGCCTCCATTTTCTAAGTAACTTGAGATATGACCGCTAAAATTGAGTTTGATTTCCCGTCACCCTCGTTCAAGTATTTGCTCCACAGGCTTCACACGATGCAATAGTTTGGCTCACATTATGGCAGGGATGTACTGAACTCAAAGATTGACTCCTTAGAAAATCTATGAGGAGTCAATAGTTGAAATACGGATACCTGACGCGTGACAGTTGTGATTCCACTACCCAAAATTTAATGCGTATTAACCAACTGACTTGTGCATGCTCGCCTCGAATATCAGGCACTTGGATTCGAGATCTAGCTTCTCCTCCACTTTCGTATGAACTAACCAGTACAAGCGTGTTTGGACAGGGAGCTAAATTTCCAAGCTGAGTGGAAAATTCTACAATTCATGCGGACACCCACTGGGGTAAATCTGCTTGAGTTATTCCGATTTACACAGTTTTATAGTCAATTGAACATTCAAGCATAAATCGGCTAGGACACACAGCGAATCTACCCAGGCTATGTTAGTGCATGCCGAGATCAGATTTCCACATGGTAGTCCAAATTCAGTGGTTAGCCGCAAATTCGTTGTGAACCAAGGACGATTGTAGCATTGCGGTGGAAAGGCATAAGTTTTGTACACCACTCATTAGTCAAATCTATCAAATCGACTTTTATTAGGAGGTCGATTACGACGATAATTAGGCGGCTAATTAATGTGTTGAGTAGGCCATATCTAGTGGAAGATGTAAATTACTTTCAGCTGATAAAATATAAGCCATTACCTAGCTGCAGGTTGATATGCTCCAGTTATCAGGCTGACGTCCCACCTTGCCTGTTGTCCTGAGTAGTTTCAAAGTGTGTCGATGGCTTAGGTTAGTGACCTGACACTGCGGCATGGTTGGCTGACTTGTTGGGATGAAAGGATATGAACTATAAGTGGTACCACTCTATCATCCTTGTAACCATACCAAAGTAACTTTGAGGGTCAGTGAAGATATATCCGCCGTATGCAAAACGGCTTGTTTGTTGGATCGATCAATCTACCAAAAGACGGTGAACATTTACGCATCCAAAACTCATCTAATCCGTTAAAATGGGCGCACAACATTTTTACATTGAGAACACATAATCTTCAAGGATTGCGTGACTTATACGTCTACCAACTTGTCCTTCAGGTTAGATCAGAACTATTCTTCGTTTCTACTTTTTAACGCTAAATTCTACCAAAAAGACCAATGGTCAGCTCTCCTGTAACTCAACAGTAAGACAAATTTTGCTATGATCTGTTATACACCTTTCTTTACTTCAGTTTATGTGAAAAAGTTGCAAGCACTCCAAAATTTCTGTCGCTGCGTTATGGCAATCATACTCTTACTGGCTGCTATTTTGTTGGTCACGCTGACAACATTAGCCTATTTCACATCCAATGGGACCATCATTTCCACGCAAGTTTTGGGTTATTTCCAAACTTTGAATCATACGAGTTCGCCGGAGCTGCTAAGAGCTTTCCTACTATTTAAACAAACCATTTTAATGCTGCTCAAACTGTACGAGATCATTTGTCTTCCCAATGTACCACTAGAAATCACCGTTATGCTACAACTTGGATTCCACTTCAGACATAAAATGGTCGCCGGAAAACAAACACGAAATACACCTGAGCACCTGTAAGCAACAAGAGGAGAGAGCACGATCAGTTCTAGCCGTGCGTACTGCTTCGTAAACCTGAGCAGCACACCCGGCTCGATAGGCGTAGGTTTAATGTGTCCGTTGTTTACCTTTCAGGCCATGCAAATGAGTAGGCTGAAAATTGGAGTAATAACATTTGTTATTGTCTCCCGGTCTCACATAAGAGTCGACTGGAGTAAATAGAATGATTAGGACAGTTGTTCTTCACATAGACTCCAAAATCGATCAGCGCTAGGCGAACACCTTCCCAGATGGGACAGAGAAAATCCAGGTGAAAAAATAATCAATTATTCCTTAGGTCAGAGTTCCTAAACCTTTCTAATCCTCAATAGTCTCTTCCATACACCCTGTAAGTTAAGGAACTTTGATTAATTGATTGCAGTTCCGAAACCGAAAAGTTGGAAACATCTGCTGCAATAAAATCGGATTTACCCGTAGCTGCGTTTGAATAAGTCAATCGATCGACCGCACAACCACATCAGTAACACTGTATTTAGTACTTTCTAGCCCGCAGTGCAATGGACAATGAGCGCGCCTGATGGCAACAGGGATCTCGTCAACATACAGCACGAAAAGTATAAATAAAATAAAAACCGTTAGGCTATAACACCCTTTCGGTGGCCAGCTGCCAAGCCATCCGAAGGAAGCACGAGGGCATGGATACTGCCAGGTTGTCCAAGCCCAGACAGAAGAAGTGGAGATACAAAGTTCAGGTTCGAGCCACGTACATTCCGGTCAGTAAATTCGAGCTTTAACCACTGAACCATCTCGTGCTGAGTATATTGTGTTATGGTTTTTAGTTTAAGCTTGACACTCGTTTTCCTCTAAAGTATACTGGTTGACGATGGCATGCTGCAGCTTGTGGTCAGAGCTAGGATCTAATAGATGATGTTGATCTTTTTGACCAGTTTCCACGATAACTAAATGACTTGATCAATCCTCAGGTATGACCAATTATGTCGATCAACTTGTAATCACAAGGCCATATCGTATAATTTGATTTGCTTTTTAATTAGACAAGCTATAAGTTTTACTGCCTCCTCCTATTTTTTAACTCTTTTCAGTCTTCTTACCTAATACAATTTCGGCTACAAAATGCGCAGTGTTTTCTTTGCAACCCACATTCATACGTCTTGAAGCATCATTCATCTACTTGGACTGACTACCTTCACGTCTTCCACGTTCTGCTGTTACTTTCCCTGTTAGTGTATGATTATTCGTCCGGAAGCTAACATCAGGACGTCTCTTCATCATGGTCAACACACTTAAAATTCTGATGAAAACCGCCATTTCTTGCCTGACTAATGCACTCGCACCATTTATTTGTATCTCAGCAGGGGTTGGAGCATCCGACACATTCACCATACTACTTAAAAATCAAGTAAGACAGCAAACTGTATTTGCACTAGAATTAGCTCTTTGAAATCCGCCCAGTCATTTCATTCCAATGGTTCAAGAAGTAAGAAGACGGTATCTGTTGTGTGGTGACCGAGTAACACTAAAGTATCTCTGGTAATTTAGTGCATATACGTCCCCTAATCCACCACT
Source organism: Opisthorchis viverrini (assembly GCF_000715545.1). Taxonomy (NCBI): domain Eukaryota; kingdom Metazoa; phylum Platyhelminthes; class Trematoda; order Opisthorchiida; family Opisthorchiidae; genus Opisthorchis; species Opisthorchis viverrini. Next base: position 86,816 of record NW_008752120.1, read on the forward strand.
GAACATGCTCTATCATCCAGGTAACTAATATCTTGTTCCCTACCAAATCTCACTTTGTCCACACTGTTAATGTCATTCTGAAGAAAAAGTTAGCAAAATTATTCTTCTAGGAAGGCGTGAGTGTTTTATAAACAAGCCATCTAATCGCGATTTTTTTACGGTCAATTTACCGCGGAACCAAATACATCTACATCCTAAATGTGCATGGCAGCTATCATCTGAGTGACTGACAACTTATTCCTCTACTTACTGTGCTGTTGTTAGTAGTTTTATCACTCTACTATTTTTTCTAATTGACGATAAGATGAGTTGGTTTTCACCGGACTGTGGAGATGGTGCGACCTTTTTCATGATCTGTGGAGTTGCATTTTAGCTGATACAATCTTCTTGCAGGAGGCTTTGATGGTATGTTACCTGATCAAAATAATCTGACGCGCTTTAACCGGTGTGGTCAATAAGACAACCTCAGACTATGTCAGCATGAAAACTAATGGTTAGAATATCCTGCTTACTCTGCTATTGGTTCACCCCATTTTAAACGGCGTGCGATGGTTCCTTCTTCACCGTAACAGGTGTTCTCTATGAAAGTTGAACCTTACTGTAATATCGGTTGCTCGGAGTTGTCCATATCGGTACGTACACCATTGTATGGGTAACTAGGAGTCAGTAAAATCATGCTGCAGTTTAACTATTCGAATAAAGGAACTGTACTAGAAACGTGAACTCCTTCAGGAAAGTCTGCATAGCTGTAGCAAGGTGAGTGTGCGAAAAAAACTGCATCTTCTGCATAATCAATCGATTGAGGATGAACATCGCAAATTACTGGGGGCAGATTGGATGGCGAATTCAAAAAGTTAAATGATCAAAACCATAGAAAGCCTCATGTTCGTTTCCAGTTGTCAGATCCACACTACATCTGTTTTGTCCGTAAAGGCGTTTTGCACGCACATCTTATGTGGAAGTCCTATCGGTTTGCGTGTTTAATTGTAAAAAAATCATGTGCATTCAAAGATTGTTAAATCTTAGGTAGACCAAATTAAATTTAAAAAAGAGCTATTGGTATGTAGAAATACCGCATGGTCGTAATATCATTATCGCACAACTTACAGCTGTCTGAATAGCTGTAGAGAATTCAGTTCAAGTGGATAGTTGGTGTGTCAAAAATAATGATTTAGGGAGCCACATACTCTCTAGGGAAAGTGGCCGTATGTTGTATTCTATTGTAACCGGACTTTTGAAATTAAACACCAAGGACGGAAGGAGCCGCTCACTCCTCGGTGATGAAATCGGATGGTTTCAAAAATGACAGCTTTGAGACAAAAAAATGCACGACACCTGTTAATAAAGTTTTTTGGGATGAAATGCAACGTAGAAACGTAGGGTTTGATCAGCCGTTTAGATTGCTCTAAACAGAATGTCATTCACGTTATTGGCATTTTTATACACTAAATCGTTTTTACCAGATGCAACTTGCATGAAGTTTGCAGAGTAATCTGTATTTAAGGATATCTGCGCAAACTTCTGTTTCGAGAATGGTGGTGATGGATGCCAACTATATGCTGGCACACCATTAGGAATCAACCTGACGGATAACTAGCGGAATTCGTGAGGTACCTGAGACGTCAGAATTTGAACCGGCACCAGTCTTCGTACATCAGAATCTTCGTCAACCATCTCAGTCATTCGTGAAACTATGCATTTGACACTGCTTCCTTAGTGCTGTGCAATTTCGTTTGCCGAAAGACTCGTACGTTAAAGTAATTTATTTTGCTACGGTTCTGGATGATGTGCATTGGCCATCCTGTGTCTCATTCCTTTGACAAATAATCAGACGTTCCCAGCACTGGTAGTTTACAGGGTTTCTTCTCTAACAAATGGAGCGCCGTTCCCCTGATCTTGATTTGTACTGTCGCTTATAACTCAGTGGTCATGGCCCTAAAATCTGACTCAGAATCGTCCTTGGAAAAATGTCTCTTATGAAAAGAATACGTTGTTGTAAGAACGCCGATCTAATCGATACATTGTAATAGCATCGTAAAAACTGGTATGCATCAACATTACGTCCCACTGAATTGATGAATTTGGGTGGTCTGTTAAATTGGTTTATTGCGTCTGTGCGTGCAGAACCGCCATCATCAAGCGTTTTACAACATGACAAATGATATTCTCGCATGAAAGCGATGAATGCACATACGGACACGCAGCACTGCTTGCTGTAGCAATTCGCTTTTCTTCAAGGTGGAAGCTTTCACTGAAACTCTGTGTTGCAGTCTGTCATCTGCGAACACTTCTACTCGGCACACAGTAACCAGTGAAAAAAATCTGCACTTGTGGCCACCCCATTGTTAGCTGGCTTTAGTGTCTCCGAAGGACTGAGATCAGATGGTGAGGAGCAACTGACTATAGTGGTCCCATTAATAAGCAGGACATCATATCACCATTCTCATATCAAGTCCTAGAACCGGCATACTCAGTCTATTTTGCTTGGACGGCAAGTGAAATTGCGCGCAAAATAAATTGAAATTCAGACAGAACTCTGAGACTGGCGGTGAGAAATGATGATAGGCCACAGGCTTGGTTTACCTCCTTGCGAAAGGAATGACTAAACCACCACACCTATAGTTTCATTGAACAAATCTCGTCACTGAAGTTGGTGCCTCAAGAAAAGTTGGTTCCACTGAAGAGGAATTTCGCTGAAACAGTGGCTGACTTATTATGATCTATGGCTTTTTACATCTGCTCACCACAAACCATATGGTAAGCAAGCAACTGGTTGTCCGGGTATGCGTGTGACAAATAGTCACATTGAACGTTTGGAAAATTAGCGCACAGTGAAGCCTAGCGTTGTGCGGAGTGGTAAGCTTGTTGGTTTTATGTGTTTTTTTTAAACATCTGTTGACTTAAGCAGCTTGCAGATCGGTCGATTAGTTGCATGGATGTCTTTGTCCACGTTGCAGCAAATCATGCTTTATGATACCGTCTGAGGTGTTTCAGTGCACCTGTAAAGCGGTCACCAGACGTCTCATTCGGCATAAGGCAGCTACAATTTCCGTAAAATTATCAAACACTGGATGTCCAGTGGTTAATATGTGACAGAAAGGATGCATTTAATTTGGTGCACAATACAGCTAGCCGAGGGGCTGAGTGCAAAATAATGACACTATTTTCTCGTTCGAACTACTCAGTACCTTTTATAAACGGTAATAAACCTAAACGGAATTACTTGGCCATAAACGGAATCTCTCGTTTGTGATGTTCTCAACATGAGGTGGCCTGGTGCAGCTCATTCAGTTGCTGGAAAACATTAGAAACGAGGGATCCAGCTGGGTTCCAGGTGAAAAGCCAAATTTGTTTTCAAATGAAGTGTATTTGTCGAAATCAGTCCAATTAGGGTTCAAGTAGAACATAAGGTTGACGGAGACTCGGGAACTGCGCCTGCCTGATGAGCCCCAAGAAGGGCGTCGGCTGTCAAAGAATTTTCAACAACCTTATGAGTAGTGCATTACGTCTTAACCATTATTTGTGGTGGGGAACTTGTTCTCACTGCTATGGTTTTTGGCGTAGTATTACAACACCTTCCTTCGTATATGTATAAACTGTTCAGGTTCGTGTCCGCATGACTTTTTAATTCTTTAGCTAAATTAGTCCACTTCAACTATGGAAAAGCATTTTAGAACCTACCCAATGATGAGGATGCTTTCTGTGAACTTTTCTGCTCATAAGAATTGGTAGCTACTTAGTGCGTGAAGGTCACTTACGCTCTATTTTATTCTTTTTTTTACCTTAACTATAATACTTCTGGCAGCACATGTACTTTCATGGTCATCATACCTGCCGTTGCTTTCATAAATGTACCGTGCTTTATCTTGCGCTCGTAGATTTCGATAAAGCCGTTGATGAACGCAATACGCGTCTCCGGTTGCCTCGGACTCTCTCCTCTCAGGGATGTTCAGTTCATCGATTTTGTACATGTTGGCTTAATTTAGCGCCCAGTTTTTATCACACCTGACTCGTGTCATATTCTATGTTAGAAGCTGTGGCTGTTGTAACTGCGTAATATACGTTCCACATTCGTTTCGGAACAGAGGCACTGAATGTTTCTAGGTTTCCGGTGTAACACGTTTCTCTCCGCTGCTACAACCGCTGGCTTGTCACAACTGGCGAGTTCAAGAAATATTCCACCAGATTTCCAAATTGTTTTGTGAGCAACGGTACGAGCCTACAGTGACCATCTAACAAACTATCTGTTTTGCAATACAGGCTATTTCACCATTGCTTGTTCCATGGATATAGTGAAGGAAAACCTCAGCAGGTGAGACCGGTTTTCTGTGTGAGTCTCACTTGAAAAGTTAGCAAAATGAAGTAACATAATGGGAAGTACAGAGGGATTCATCCCATCATTTATTACTTACGCGGTACGTACAGTAAGTGATCGGATTCCGGTCGAAGATTGGAAGAAAGATCTCAGGTTTTACTGCCTGAATAATGTAAAAGGCAGCGCGATCGGTCCGTCAGGGTTTGTTTTCTCTGCTAATCTTTAATAACGATTTGACTTATAGAATAGACCAACTCTGACTGGGTCTTGACACGGTAAGCTCATTAAACGTCACACGGATATCATCAATTTCTTCGTGGAACCAAGTCTATCTCAAGTCAGTGCTATATGCGGAATGCACTCATTTGCAAATCAATTTGGTTTTCACGAAAGACTCATCTGAATTTCTTCTTTGACTGAATGTGCTGCACACAAGCCGCCTCAGGTTTCTGTCGGCACGACATTCGATATATTGCAGTATATTTCCATAAAGAAAACTATTCACAAGGTTGCTGTAAACTCTTCGACAGCACACGACTGGCCTCGCCCTTCTTGGGGCTCATCAGGTAGGCACAATCCCCGAGCTTCCGTCAACCTTATGGGACTACGCCTACCTGATGAGCCCCAAGAAGGGCAAAATCGGTGCCATCTGGTTTTTCGCATAAGTCAGGTACAGTTCCAGGCGAAAACAAGGCAACGTGGAACAGCATTGGTGTGCTGTGATCGCTGAGCACCCTCATCCCTAAGATGGTCAGTTCAAGAATGCAATCAGTGGAAATCCTATAGGCTTGCTACCATACCTACTTGTAGGGGTACTAGAAATTGTTCGAGGGTCCACGACCAGTTTCGCCCTTCTTGAGGCCCATCTAGTCTTAGTCTCCCATCTCCCATAAACTATTCCATTTGAACACCAAATTGTTGCTTACACTGCCGGTATTCCCGGACGCCTGGTTCACGAATCAAATAAAAAGAGCCTACGGGTATAACTGTTCTCCTATTTCTTTGACTTTATGAAAATTTGGGTCTCACGGATTGCACTTTTACTCAGATTAATTTGATGTCTTATTAAGTGTCGAATAGGACTGCGATTGGGAATTTTCTGATCTCCAGAAAGTGCATTTTCAGTAAAGGTTCACTAGTTAAAACTGATTAGCACAAAGGGGCACCGACAACGGATATTAACTTCGGAAACCGGCTACAAGCACAAGTAATGTTCTATGTCCGGTTAGCCAAAATGCTTTGAAGAAATCCTTTCTATTTCATGCATTTTGCCCTGATTTTCCAGAAAATTCTCAGAGGCTGAGATGTGTTCAAATTTTGCGTAGACCAGAATGCCTAAAGAATGACAGCAGCGAACACTTCTTTGATCGGATTCCACGCAGGTAGTCAAGAAGTAGTGGAAATGGTGGAATCTCCATACCCTCAACTGATTTCACTGTGGCAACATTGATTTCAACCAATCAGGGATTCGGAACAGTAAATGGTCTGCGATTAAACGAATCTAAAATACGCTCCATTGGCCGTTTATGTTGTGCCCAAACCAAGACGACCGCTCAAGTGAGCTTTATTGACGCTAAGCTCTAGTGGTCAAATGGTACAACAAGCTCTGGGCTTCTGACCAGTTGCGAAAGAGTAGCCGAAGCGTTATAAGAGCTGCCTTTTGAAAATTCCGTTGGGATGGGACTGAAACATTTCATAGAAAGTGATGGATCTCTTTCCCAAAGTGCTTCACAGAGGAGGACGCAAAAAAACTAGTGGCTAGTTTGGTGAGGATGGAGCTCCTCAATGACTCCAGGCATATGTAGCCACAACTACCTACTCGTCACCCAAACTCTATAACCTAAGGCGGAAAGTGAATGAACTCCTGAAGCACCTGAATTTTATTCCTGACGGGCAGCATACGTAAACGCCGAAAGAGTAGCGTGCGAACAGTATCAGCCTATCTTGCTCGCCTAATGGTCCGAACAAAACAAGCTGTAGTTCGGGTTTGAAAACCGACTAGAATTAACTAAGGATATTACTGCGGAGGGATGCACATGAGTTTCCGGCAAAGGCTGAAAAACAGCAAAGAACAGCAAAGAACAGCAAAGAAGCGATGAGTGGCTGTTGATCAGGTGGCAGTCGATCTGTTCGTCACTTCTAACCACTTCTGCCTTGTGACTATCACTAGTGTAATTCCAAACCTACTGTTCGATAGCGGTAGATTAGGCAAAGTAAGCTGACTGTACGCAAGTGGTCAGGCTCAACACACTAAGTCCAGCGGTGTACTAAATTTCCCTACTTAATTTAGGCATTGGTTTGTGGTTTATCACCATCTTTATGCTGGTAATTTGTCCGCTAACCGACACACATCAAATATCACGAAAGCCATTCTCTATCTCGCGGATATGATTACAAAAGTCCTTCTAGGAAGTTACTCACAAGAATGCTGGAAACCGTTCAAAAGCCCACGACCGATTCTGCCCTTTTTGGGGCTCATCGTTTAGGCGCAGTTCCCTAGACTCCGTCAAAAGTATGTTCTACTTGAACCCGAATTGGACCAACTGCGATAAACACTCATTTGCAAATCAACTTGGTTTTCACGGTGGGCTCAACCGAATCTCTGGCTTATGATATCCTTCAACTGAATGTGCTGCACAAAAGCCCCCTCGTATGGTCAGGTGTTGTCATTTTGTGCTGCTAACATCTGTTTGGCGATGAAACACCACTGAAACTCACCTGTTCCTCAGAGTTTTGCTATTAAAAGCTGCTAACAACTACACTTAACTACCTAATAGGTATGTCTTCCCGAATTTTGGTTTGTCCTATTGCTGGCACCTAACTGAGTGTAACCGTGTTATCACAAGTTATGGTGGCTGCATTACGTTACAGGGCATCTATCATGCCTGCATCACACAAACGTCCGCAGTTTATGCATAAACTCCGAAAGGAGAGTATAGCTCACTATACCCATGTGTATAAAGAATGTCATCAGTAACAACAAACCGCAGCGTTTAGACGACGTAACCCTTCAACAAATTCTCTCAGGATGCTTTAGGTACTGTAAGACGATGCTGCATGAACCTTGTTTGTTTGTTGAAGGAGTTGGAGTAGATGCTAACTTTTCAAAATTCATCTAGTTTCATTCAATAATACTCAACTTGCTACACCCGCATACGGTCCCTCGCCTAAAAGAAAAGAACTAGCTGGACAGCATAGGCGTTAATGTTGCTTATCCGAAACTTTTGAAGGTCACAGACAGTCGTGTCCACTTCGGATAATCCAGCTGAACCGGTCCGGAAACATGCGGTGAATTACCGCGCTAAGAACTACTTCTAAGTCCTGTTTGAAGGTTTGGTCTTGCTATTCACATGAAATCAAACGCCAGTCCGTCAATAATGTTCGGTTTTTCTTTACGTGAGTAACAGTGGGTCATTTCCACTCTGTTTGTCTATCATTGAATGCGACAGAACACTCCAGAGGGTGCACGCGTGGTGGCCTATTGGCATTGCGGAAACCACTTGAACCGGATGGCTAGTAGAACCACGTTCGTGGGTAATCACACGTAGAGAATGACTCACATTGCTCTCGTGGCATGTATCCTCATATCTAAAAAATCTGTGGCCTGTGGGGATGGTTGATTTTTCTTGTAAAGGGCGGCGACGCTCGAAGTTACATCCAGAAAATTCGTACCATCTTCGCAGGTACCCCTGTATTTAGTCTCCAATTAGAATGTGCGTGGAGTCAAACTTCGGTCAGCTTACGAAACTACAACAACAGTACGGGACTTCGAAAAATGCAACTCCCATGAAAAGATGGAACCATCTCCAAAAGGCTTGCAGCAGTTTTAGAGACAACGACCGCATTTGCACGACAGCTGATCAGTCAATCTAAGTCAACAGAAACAGCCTTCATATTGTGCTATTTCGGTCTGTGCGAAGAATCAGGCATTGTGAGACCTGTTTGATTGGTTGTGAGAAGTAAGTCTTGGAAAGAAAATCCTACAGAAACACTACTTGCTTCAGAATCCGTCCCGTTCGATAGTGCATTTACTTGTGCATGTAAACTGCACATATTGAGGATGCGACCTAGTACGTGTTTGGAGTGCCTCTCAGATGATTTTCATTCACAACCAACTGCTTATTTCCACTGAGAAATACACACTCACGGATAGCCGTATTCACGTGTCTCCGTGGACTGTTGGTTCCTGTGTTTTGACCTACCAACTTCAGCAGAACGGGACCAAAAAGGGAGTTCATGATCACAGAATATACATTTCGCCGTTTTGCAGTTTCATTTTTCAGTATGGTGCTCCCCTGCACAACACAGAAAACTTGTGAGTGGAATCTGTTGTACGCTTTATTAGCGCTACAAAATAAACGCGTTTCTTATCTCCATGTAAATCCACATCACTGCTAGAGCCGACCTTTCCACTTCCACTCTACAGCTTGGTCCTCGTCGGGTATTTTACACTACGGCTCAATTATATCGAATTTTTGGCCATCGTGCATTTACTCCATTAACTATTTATTATGCACACATCGTCTATCTAGTGAGTCTACTTGTAACGCAATCATGGTTGCCTACTTCGCACATACCGAGTTCCTGTCGTTTTTAACGAGATATGCAGAGGCACTCCCGCACCCTCAGTCCCTACAATTTGCGAGCTGAATATTTCGATTGGGCATTTTTTTTCCGATAAGCCCACTCATTCGATAGATCCGCTGATTGGTGGACAGTGGTCAAACATCGTTACTTTGATGAATAGAGTCCGAATTTCCGGTTTTTATCACTCTGTTCACGCTGATACTGAGAATATTCGTTGCCAGATCACCACGACGCCTCCAGTTGAAAAGTGGCGGACCTGTCAGTGTATGTAGTCCACGATTGTTGATGCTTTAAGGTGGATCATTCTTGCCAGCATTTTCAAGTACTAGTTAGACGCCACCCAGACAAGATACTCGAAGTGAGTTTTGCTTATGGATAGAACAGATGATCAGTTCAATTCCATGGTTTTATCACATTGGTACCCAAGAACTCTCAGCTCGCAAGCGTCAGTAGACCCTCTACACTGTCTTCCTTAATTGCCATTTGATTATCAAAGCATTTAACTGAACCAGAATCCAACCCCCAGCGATGGAGTGGATAGCAAGATGATTCGTTACAACAATGGCACAAGCGATTCACGGGAGAACTCCAAGGATATTCGCGATTTTCAAGCAGAAAGTCACCACAGCTCATTTTAGGTTCTTGACTTGGGTCCTAACGTGTTAAGTAGCAGTTTCTCACGATCAAGGAAAAAATTTAGTTTTTGTGGTGGTTGGAGTTTCCTACCTCTCCACACGTACTCACCAGGATTCTTATCTCCGTTACAGCCAAATCACTTTAAATTGCATGACACATTATCAGTTCGTCACCACTGCAACAATGTTCCATCTAGTAAAGGTACCTAACAGAAGTATTCAAAAGTGCCAGCGCGATCATCGCAATGGTGAACATTTCTTACTGAATCTGAAGGCGGCTTATGTTGTCATTTACCTATAGCTTCAGGCTTTACTTCTTTCACCAGGAACCTCGCCCAAACACCGTGCAAGCAGCAACGTCTATCACAAGTAACATTCAGTCAATTTTTTTCACCACTGAAGATAAAACTAAACTACTAGGCTATCCAAGCGATATTCGACGAACTTACACACTATCTTCACTTTTTCGTACCTTAATTGTAAGACGTTCGAGTGGACATTTTGGCTGTATATGTCAGTCATGATGCATTAAAAATCTTGCCCACAGCTGCCCTTGCTCGAGAGTGCAATGCCATTGCTATCAATCAGCCGCACGGTTCAAAGCCTCAAAGCCTCAAATCAGCCAAATCTATCGCTTCAGTCAGCAGTTTCATCTACTTTAAAGCCGTAAGCTATGTTATGGCACATTAAAAAGCTGAGGCCTGATAACGGACTGGGCAAAATTTATTCCGTTCAACAATGAAACGCCCAACTGAACATCAGCCCACCCACGCGTGATATCACGTTGCGTTCAAGGTCACGCAATCCGGTTTCGATCCCGAAAACACCGCACCGCTTAACTAAGATGTTTTTAGACCCCATTTAGCTGCTTTCTTGTCCCAACATTCGATGTCGAGAACTAGGCATTGGGTAAGATAACACGCGATTTTACGCAAAACAGCTAGAGAGATTATCCTAGCTACGTTGATGCGGTAATTAGACGGACACAGGCTACAAAATATTGATTTCATTTTGACCTAATTTACATACTATCTTGTAATGAATATTTGCACGAATGAACGTGGCACGATAACACGATTATTTCGTGCCATGAATGAGGATAAGATGCCAGGTCGTACATTACCCCACTGCGAATTAAGAAAATTCCAGAGAACAGAAACGTTGGTGAGATTACAGCGATGTGGTGAGCTACTGATAGAGGCAGCGTCTCTTATATGGGTAAACAGTAGACGGTTTACCACGGCTGCACAGCATTCTTGAATCACTTAGTCAACTCTAAGTGTGAAGTCGAGGCCACCGGACTCCTCTGGGTTCGAATGATGAATGAGTGGATCACCTATGCATTTTCCTCACAGAACAAAGTGATAGCATTTGATGAGTAGACAGGTTTCCACGTAAACATAGCCCCCATACATTTTTAGCTACACAGCCTGACTAAATCGGTGCAGAAGCTACCAACTATTCGTGTCAGTGGTATGAAATTAGGCAGTGTGATTACCATTTCGATCCGCGTTAGGCCTAAACCTTACATACAAAAGGATTGGGACGAGTTCATTTCGACAAGATTAGTATATATCATGAAGTTCACAAATTTTCAAATATCACCATGATGTCAACACGTCATACTCCCACCAAGTGTCAATAGGTTCTTCCTTGTGTTTGATATGAGTTGGATTGCATCGTTGACATAGTGAGTCGAGTCCATAAAATCATTTCCATCATTACTATTGACAGCAACCCCAGCGGAGACACTGATGCTCCATAAACATGTCAATTTGCTTGGAAAGCCTAATAATGGGAAGGAAAACAGTAGCTATAAACGTTGCGGAATGATAAGCAGGCTCATGTTTCCGGTGTCACGCACCTGCCTAACGTGAACGGTCGTCGGTTATATGATTCGAGAATGTTGCTTTGGCGGGAATCGTCTATCAATATGTCTGTGCCGTAGACAACTGGCTTCTGATAAAAAGCCTTAGAAAAACTTGCTTTGCTGCATTCACTAGACTTTTTAAAGTTTTACCAAAACGGGGACCTACACTCCAAATCAATAGTGTAGTTTGGCCAAATGTTTGCGAATCTCAGTACCAGAAACCATCAACAAGATCCTATAATGAAACTAACAGTCCGGTATATCATAATTAACACTCTTGGTTATCTGACTTCCTGGGTTATCCGTATCTGATTGACATTTTTTTAAATTTTTTTAAATTTAAGTTCTCCTCTTTATGCTTTATTCTCGTTCACAGCTATTTCATGCAGACTAGGTGATCGTGACGTTTGGAAGCATGGTATCCTGAGATGGACGACATACTGAACATGAAATGCAAGATGCAAATATGTGCAGACTCGTTTCCACAGAAAATTCACGCCGAAAACTACCTCGGAGTGTGTGAACATCCCAATGTAAGCACGATTGAGAGGAAAGAATTAACTTACAATCTAGGGGTATCCCTTTTGGTTCAAATGAAGAAAATGAATGTGCATAAATCATAAAATTATATACCTGTTCACAGCTGAATGCTTCCAAACTGTTGGTCATGACGAGTTTTACCTCCTTTAAGCGAAAAAGACCGTGATCGGTTGTTGATCAGGTGGCTGTTAATTCGCCCGCAGGCATTTCGTTACCTATCACGGGGCCATCACCAGAGAGCGGTTGGGTGGGCAGCTTCTCCATTCCTGTTTGTGTTTATTCTGCTTTTAAAGTACATGATATCTACTAGTGTCGCTGGCTGATTGAGGGACAATCTTGTCGTAATTACACGTGTGTTTACGATTCGTCGTTTTGTGGTTCGCTTTCCTCGCATTCGATTAGTTCGTTGAGGAGCTTCCTCTGGCTAATTACACTAATAGATATCAAGCACTGTTATCCGCAAACAGTCAAGGACAAACTACCCACACGATCGCGCATTGGCGACGCTTCATCCGATGAAACTTCTTGACATGTACAAACGCTGCCGCACAGCTTAGACCAAACGTCGAAAATTTTTGTTGTTGTATAAATAGTACTGCACTTGGAGGATTGAATGTGAACTAAATGTGCGACGGATGTTATTACAACAATCAATCCCGCCGAGCTCTAAAAGTAGCTACTCCTATTGGGAGAATATCAAACAAGCAGTTCTCCGCAATATCGCAGTTCATATTTAGCGTATCTGACCACTCACAGCTTTTAATTTGAAACGAAAATAACTTTCAGCACACATCCTCAGTATACATTTGTACCGGATAAACCTTATGGCTAGTTCCCGAACTTCATTGGAGTCCAGTACAAGGACAATAGACATTCCCACACCTACGAAGACAAGGCGTAACGAACAACCATTGTAACATGCAAAGAATACTCAGTTGGATTCTGAGGCAGGCACGACTAACAGTTCCATTTTCTCCAAGATCACACAGACCAAAGCAAGGTCATTAGGTTGTTTTTGGAGTTCAGAGCGTCCAGCGAAAATTCCCAGAAGCTGGCAGTAATTAGAAGTAACAGTCATCAGAATTAACAGAAAGGAAGGCAACAAACTAAACTCTCTGCTTTTAGGACTTTTCGTCTGAGAAGCCCAACTCGAAAAAGAGAATGCCGGACAACGTCACGGCGACCAGCTCCAGACAGATAGAGCTTTCGTGAAAGGAAACAGTCGTGCTCAACATACGCTGACTCGAGTAAATGATCGGATCTACGACAACGGAATGAATCACAGAATGAATGGGTTAGCGATTCGCTCAGAGTAGTCTCGGGGAACAAACTGAACATCACTAGTAGAAAAGTTCACTTGGCTTCCCACAACTAATGCAGGTCGCTTATCAAAACTACCACTTTTTGCAAATAACAAGCCCGTTGTCCACTTCACCGGAATAATTCAGCATCATTTCCAATGCGTTACGGTCCCGTCTATACTTCCCGATTTCTCGGTGAAAGAAGTTGCTGATCAGTTAACGGTCGAATCATATGAAGAAGGAAGACTTCCCTGAATCGTCTTCTGATGAGGATATGTCTTCCAGCGAGCTGTAAGTGTTCCGCTTTGTTATGCCGTATAGATCAACTCAGTTATTTCAAAGTTCAGTAGTACACAGCTGAACCACGTAGTCATTTTTACCGATTTATGCCGATATGTGGTATGCTATGCTAAACATAAGTGTAATGATGACATTTTTCCTTAATTGTACACGTTATTCATCACGCTATGGACACACGAATGGTTCCTTAGTGTTTAAACGTGTCCAGGATTGTATTGAAAATGGGGGTGGTGGTGTAATTTTGGCACCTGAGTGTCGTAGACCTGTCTCTGGTGAAGAGTTTCGGACGGCAACCCTCCCGAAAAATGAAATCTCGTATGGGTACCTAGCCCTTTGTACCGCTAAGAAACTGCGCCATTCTTCGTGTAACGACATAAACGTGGAGGACAATTGGGGAATGGTGAACCCATGAACTCGCCCATCTGTATCTTATCACTTCAACTGTGATGTAAATGTATACACCTCGTATTCCGCCACTTGGGCCTTCTCTAAGGCATCGAAAATATACAAGTGAGTCAGGAAAACGCAGTAACTCTGTGCTCTGAGCTACTGAAATGTCAGACAGAATTTTCGGCATTAACGACGTGATATAAAGCCGGCCACTCCACTTTCTTCAGAAGGCAGCTACAACTGGCGCTAACGTGAAGAAGCACGTTCTAGAGTCAATTCTGTACAGGTTAAGTTATTAACACTAACACGAATTATCTTTGGATTCGCAAACCAAAAGATGCTATTATGCGAAGAGGAGGGATGTTTATACACAGAACCACTAACGTATTCTGGGGAATTTCACACATCAAGGAAGCGGTTGGTCCCTACTAACGAGTCAAATTTCATTCAAATCGAATCTCATTCAAAGAGCCAAACTAAAGCTATCATCTAAGCAGACCAGGCGAACAAGATCAAGGAAGACAGTCAGGTGTAAACACTGAACTTCCATGCTGACCTGTGACTGCCCGCTCTGGAAGAAGGTTCTGTCAATTCGTACCAGCCATTTTCTGTACACACTACTGGGAGGGTGACATGACATCGGAGAACACAGACATGGTAGACAATGTAAATACAAAATTTATTAGGAAAGTTATGACAACAACTGTGAAGCCTAGACATTTGGAACGTGGAGCCCATTGGTGCAGGCGTACTAGGTATAAGATCCAGAAGACTTGTGAACAGGCATTGGGGTTGCGATACAGTTTGGCGGTTTACAGGACTGGTGGACTTGAACGGCAAAACATCAGAGAAAGACGAACAATGCAAAGCGCTCCGACATCTTCGCTGGACTAACCTACAACGATAGAAAAGCAACCAAATAACAAAGCCAACGAAGTCACCGAAACAGAAGCCGGTTCAAAGTACATGAAAAAAAAGATAAAAGCAGGCCGCCGAGGGACTTAAGGTGGCATACAGACCTTCGTCTTTCGGAAGGAAAGAATGACATAAGGCAATGGGTTCAACGCATGGAACCCACGACTGGCTGATGAAACGGTTTGGTAGGCATCCGGGCATATGCAGCACTGCGTAACAGTAATTTTTGTGAGACTCCCCATTATCAAGTTGAGGGAAATGTCTCAATGGCATTTACGTGCTCCTACTATTAAACACGCAAAAAGGCATCTCGGAACGCATGGACAGCGGAGGTTTGATAACAAAATAATTTAAAAGTAGGGTTAAAAAAGAAAACTGACTGATACGAGCACGTAGCACTAGCAACCTTGTCGTTAGGGCGAAATTAACGCCCCAGTGGAACAACACCCATCGATTCGTAATCCAGCCTGATCCAAATCTGTTACTTCTCCAGCCCAACTTGGTGCCAGTCGTGTTACTATAATGGAGCCATTACCAAAAAACGACTGTTCTGCAGCACCCAGGTTGTTTCCCAACTTATCCAAAGCAACTACCGACAACCATCTGTTTAGGACTGTTCATGCAGTAAACAAAGACACCGCTTTTACTACCGTATCCGACCACGGACAGTTAGACACCTGATGCCTACCGTAACCAAGGAGGTATCTTGCTCCGTCTGTTCAACCGTTTCTGCGTTCACAAAGGGCACTAGCAGAAGCGTTTAGGCTGGCCAACAAGCTGGATAACGCATGTAACCATACGATTTCTTTCCATCGGACACTGGTCCATCCTGGATCGCATATTTTCTCCGTCATTAACCAACTGTCACCATGACGTTGAAATACACTAATTTATGGCATCGTCATACTGACCCGCCAAGAAACACCGGAACACTTCCACTATTTGCAAGTTTTGTTACCACAGGGCACATTTAAGACAGTTTTTGTGTTGTTCGCCAAGCATAGCGACTGGATTGCAAACGTTCCTTTGTTAATAAGTCAGCCATCAAAAACGCTCCTCCCTGTGGGTGCGAATTGATACGGTCGTCTGTACGCTATCGTCTGAACCCCAACCAGATGCATATTTTCTTTAGCACTGAAGCCGTTTCGCCATCAGCAAGGCCGGAGTGGTTTACTCCCTTGTGAAATGATCGGACATCCATTCTGAAATTTCTCCCATACGCTGAGTATCATATCCACAGGCATCTACGGGGTGTGGGGTGTACCATATGTACTGCTGTCAAGAGTTTCCCCACCAGGATCCTCGTATGGGTGAGATGAGCGGGAACCAAATAATGTATGCACATTTCATTCGGGGTTTTGCGGGATATGTATGCAGATTTCTAAGTGGGTAGTTTCTGGATCTCATATGGATTCCATCATGAACGTGCTATCAGAACTACGTTGGAACTGCCACCCTAGCACGAACATCATCATCATCATCATCATCGACAGCATGACATCAAGGTTCAACACTGATGCTTCACTGCCGCACGAACCTTACAGACAGAGTTTTTCAAAGCTGACCAAATTCCCTTCCGAACTCAATTCTCCAACATTTACGAAAACCCTTTTCACAGAACAGCCAGAGATCATTATCATCCAAACGTTGGGAATTACGGACACAACTTTTCCTCTGTAAATTTAATGAGATAACGGCTGAAACGTATATTGCAGAGAATAAAATAAAGCAGATTGTTGATGCAAAAATGTCGTCAGTTGATGAATATGACGCCCAGTTGAGACGTGCTCTTAGTTAAGAAAAGATGGTTACCCCGGCCTTTCGCTAATTGATCAGATGGGGATTTACATTGGAAGAAATATGCCCGATCTGTACTAACTACTTCCCAACATGGAATCCAATATATGATGTCAGGGCAATAGAACTAGAAATATTAACTAGACAGAAGGAGGATCAACACAAAGATGAACAAGTTGTATGTTGGCTTGATGATGGATGATAGTGCCGCAAAAGTCAAGTCGCACACATGCGGACGAATAAAAGGCCTCAGAACCCAAGGCATCCTGTATCAAAGTATCTAGACCATAGTGGAAAGAAGTGTGCATGAGTATATGGGCTTGCCAATTCATATAAGCCAGGTACTACGACGTGACCCGAATTTTCAATGATAAGCACTCCACAGTATCTACATTATCACGAACAGCAATACAGTAGTACTGGAAAATTGTTATTAACTGTAATACAAGTATAGAAGGCTTTAATGAAAGGTGGAAAACATCATATTCCCCAGAGAAAATGAAAAAAAGCGAGGTGCTTCCATCTTCCAAACAAATCTAAACATCCTATTAGAGTAAGACCATCAGCGTGACTGGCCTAACCAAACACACAGCAAACAGACAACGATAAATAAGCGTTAGATAGACGGTCCGGCTAAAAAAGTGACAGCAAACTCGCTAATGGGATCGTTTAATTACCACATGCTTTAGGGTTCTGAACAATGGGTCAGACGTGAACCCCAGCCAGGAAGGCAGGATGATCCCAAATCGTTCAACTTGACACAAGCCACCTTCATTTCGCGTAGCAACGTCATAGTCACTTCTCTGTCAGCCCTTCATCAACAAGGGCTGGAAGTAGAAAACAGAGCCTTCTACGGTAGACCATGGCCAGGACGGCACATATGGATGCGAGATCAAGTAAACACATCAACAACCTCGGGCTTCTTATTTTGATATTTCGAAGGAACATACGAGGATGGGATGAACCATAATCTCGAAATCTGAAATTGTAAATCGTAAGCAGAAATAAGGGGCCACTTCTGATATTCTAGCTAAAAATCTTTCAGCTGTAGCACCCTTTCGGTGCCTAACTGCCATGCCTCCCGAAGGTTGCACGAGAGCTGTGATACTGCCAAGCTGCCCAAGCCTAGACAGGGGAAGTCGAGATGCGGAGGTCAGGTTCGAACCACGGACCTTCCGATCAGTAAATTTGTGTCCTAACCATTTGGGCCATCTCGCCCATATTCTAGTTAGTTAAATAAGCAAAATACCCAAATAATCCAATTTGTTTCAGTTTTCATCCAGATGTGGGCTTGACACTGAGTTGCAGTCTCTTAGGCGGCGTAGCTCACGACAGTCACTGAAAACCTAGAAGGAAAGTGGATAGAGGGGGCGTCCGCGACGAAACCGAATAACTGTGAAGAAACTAAGTATTCCCGTACTTATGGTCACGTTAGGGTTAACGCCGAGCACGCCGACAGCGCAAAGACAGTAGGCTGGCGAATGTACTGTGAAACTTCATTCGAGTTTCGGAAAAACTTGGAATGTCTACCAGCGCAATGCCGAGATGTATAAAACGAGATTGTTGGACGTTTTTTTTTGACTGAGCATCGTGGCGAGATCAGTGATCGGGAACTAAAAACCAGGTGGCACATCACTGGCTAATTTCCTCATATTTCACGTCTCAGGCGAAAGTTAACCTATACTGCAAATCATCTCGACTTTTGTTAGATATTATCAGTAACGTTCACTTTAAAAAACTGACTGCACCGGTGGGAGGGTTGAGACGGACCTTGAAATGAGAAGTAATAAAAAACAATCGTTCAGCTGTAGCACTCTTTCGGTGCCCAGCTGCCATGCCAACAAAAGGAGGCACGAGGGGTGGGATACTGACAGGTAGCCCGAGCCTAGATAGAAGTAGTTGAGATGCTGATGTTGGATCCGAACTACTGTCCTTCAGGTCCGCAAGCTGCCGCCCTAATCACTGAGCCATCTGGAGCTCAATGCATGAGCGCTAAGCCACACCTGGGAGTAGGTTCAAACCGTCTACCTACGCTTGCCAAACGGGTGCCCCACCGGCTGAGTGACCGAGGAAGATCGCTTTTCAGTACCCTAACAGTTGATTCACCAGGGCTGTCTAATAGATTACCTGCCGATGTCAGTCAAAGCCAAAATGGGCCAAATATTGTCATTGCCAAAATACCCACAGGGCCCCGAGGATTTAGCATATCTTGAAATGGAAACAGAAACAGCAGACTAGGTTCACATAACTAACTGCAGCGAAAACGCAATCACGCTGAGTGCACAGTACACAATTCGATGTGGAGCGATACGTTTATTTGCCGCGGCACCCAAACAGCCAGAACGCGAGAAATTAATGGTCAAAGCAAAATTCGCGTTCCGTATGTTTTCAAGACTTAGCAATTCTTCGCCATAATCGATCAGAACAGCATTCTGTTGATGCCCAACAAGAAATCGCCGCCAAAATCTTAATTAGTCCTTCAACAAAAGAACACTTCGAAACTGTTGCACTATTGCAACCATACTGATTGTGACGTACGAAACAAACAATCGTTCGGCAAAAAACTTAGCATCTGGTGGTACGACAAACCTGAAGAAAACTGAGAGTAGAATACAGAATTCACCAACTTGACGCATAGCCTTCGTCCAAATGAACCTGAGTTAAGCGGTCAATTAAATACATTACTGGAAACAGCGAGCAGGATCAAGTTATTGGAACTAGCACTATTTCAGTGAACACAGGCGATGTTTCATGGTCAAGGATGACGGGAAAATGCTGGTCTGCCAACTTTTTCCGATGTGACGACCCAAGTTCAACAACTAAACAGAAGGATAACGTCAATGGGAATATACATGCTGTTTTCGAACTTGAACCGCTGATACGGATACTACTTAATCGGGATTTAAGAAGCGCCACCACATAGAGTGATGGATGCAATAAATGACCAACTGCATAGTACCTCATAAATTGAGTAGCATCGATTGTATCCTCATCAGGAGTAGCATAGATTCCAAGGGCATCAGTTCAAGATATCGCCATGACGCCCACTAATTTAGACTATCGAAATATTGGTAGTGCTACTTTTATTGGTGCTTATATTGATTAGTAGTGGAGAGCCTCTGAGCCTGACATTTAGGTTGCTAGGTATCAACAAATTATTTACAGTTGCAGAAGTAAAATAGCGGGGGGTTGTTATGCACAACATCTGGCTAGTTCATTAAGGTCATCCAGAAACCATTCTGGTATTTGAAGTAAACTATGAAAGAAGACCGTGTACAACAAAGGATATGTAATTTCACAGTGCATGCAAGACAACGAGTAGGACCCGTGAAGCTGACAAGCAAACCGCAGAAACACACGTACCGTAGTTACGAGCGTCCTCCTCGGACAATACGCGAGGATGATTTCAGGGTACCACGGTTGTTTGCCTCTGTTGTGGCAGACTGGCGTGTCCGAACGCGGCGACGGGTACCTTTTAGGTGGGGTACATTCTGTGGGGGTTTGACACGGTAGATACGTACGATCCAGTGTTCCGATGTGAAAGCCTCCTCCAAATAGTCTAGCGTTATGTGCTTTTTGCCAATTTCTACACCACGAGCCCGGTCGAAACCGGGTGGACGATGCATGTCTAACCGGACCTCGCCAAACCGGTAGTAGCTGAGTTTGTACATGAGACAGTTCAGCATGGTGTCCGACGCAGACTTATCAACTCGATATTCACCCTAGGCATGGAGACAAGACATTAAAACATCATAGCAGTATGAACCCCTGTGTGAGTCAAGTACCCGAAAACCGCACCATACTGTACTGACAAGGCTTGTTCTGACGGGAAAGAAAAACAAGGTCATCCCAAGGCCACCTCACGAAGAAGGCACTGAAAGCCTAAATGAAAGACAGACCCAAGACGGCCTGGAACATGAGTCACCAATAATCCATCCTATTGAAGAACAAACACAATGACAAGTTAGACAATAAGTAATGTTGCTGCCTTTCTTTGCCTGGCATTCCTTCTTCTTCCACCATTTTTCTATTAGTTGCAAGTTTGAAAATTCCCATTAATAAATGCGATGATCCACAATACAGTGAGCGGGCACATCCGTAAAGGTTCTGCACCAACAATGCAGCTTAAGTTCACTAAACAGCAATCACTAAATGAATCGATGGACTATACTCTTATCACAGGGATAGCACAGAACTCACTCGATCCGTAAGGTAATTCCGTTCTTGTATTTCCTCCGGGTGCTCTCCGCCTCCAATACGCACCATCCACAGGAACTTATTAATATCATCGCCACTATAACCGGTATAACCGCCAAATATTACCAAAACATAGTCCACGTCCAAGCTTTGAATAGTCTGAAGATAAATCAGAGGATGTGGGAAGTATTGAAGCCTAGGTGACGAAACTACTATTAAATTGCCAGTAAGAATTCCAGTTGGTTATTCATTAGCAATCTATCGTGTACAACAAACGTCTTCACTTAGGTGAAGTACGCACATGCTTCAAGCTTCGCTGACGGCAAGTAGACTGGAAATGTTCATCAGCATCAACAGCCGCAGGGATGTTGAACGTCGGATATCAATGAATAGCGAAAAGAATCAGTGATCACGGCCAAACAGGGAAGATTCAAAAGGACTTGGAACTCTGGTGGACGGCTCAAGAGACGGAGGCTTTTGCCAGCAGGAGTCAAAGGAAAGCGACAAGCAGTGGAAAACACGGTTTACTAATTAACTGATAGGCTGAGTCGAACACTCCGGAAGAGGAAAGGATTGTGATATTAACTTGGAAGCTGTGGAACTCAAGGTGCCACTTAACCTTGTCCTTTGCAACTTGACCGAACACACAGAGATCCTTGAATCAAGCTGGGTGCTGCACTGTAAAGTGGTGCACACACCATATATCCGACATCGACAGATTCTAGAACAGCGGCACTGTTCCTAGGATTCAATGGTGATAATTTTGCTCGACTTGAAAACGTTTGACTCTTAGCGGATACTACAGCAGTATCAATGAAGCGGAAGTGCCCCCAAAAGTCCTTCAGCCTCCCTAAAGTGTTGTACGCCAACCCCGGTAGACACATGAAGAGTCATGGTAGGCCCTTCCTCAAGTCCATCGTATCTAATGCTGTCGGATAAGGTCATCACTTGTCCTCTTTGGTCTCAGAATTTGTTATCGATATGACCATGGAAGACTTGTTCCTAAGGGTGTTCACCCACAGACATCGAGTTCGTAAATGACAGTCCTTCCTGGACGTGAAATGTAAATAATGCGAAATAACCTGCATAAACATTGTTTTGTACGCGCTTCGCACCTATAAAAAGCGAAGTGCTGCTGCAAGAAGCCTGAATCTCGCGCTTCCGGATGACCTTACTCGAGCGTTAGACGAATTTGTCTGGCTGTGCAGCTGTTACATTGGCTAAAGACAAAACCGCCGACCGGACAGGAAGTGGGGATGAGTTTTTACCAATACACAGCATCCGTAGAGTAGATGAAACAAGGCTTATCTGCAAAAATGCTGTTGCTATATGGGGCAAGAACCAAGCTTCCGCGGATCGAGGACGTAAAAAAGTGTTTGATTCCGTGTCTTCGAATTACCAAATCTGAGGGAAGTACGCCGCATTTCTTACGGAGGAAATAACCAGCATACCATACATTAGTTCATCACACGCTAGAGTTTGCAGTTCCTTGGTAGCTTGCTCATGTTGATCGACAGAATTCCTCCAACAGCTCCCCACGCACAACCATGCAAAAGCAGGAGAAGAGCTAATTTTCCTAGACAGACACATGAAAGCTGTTACCGGCAAACTCAGCTGCCTTGGTTATTGCCAATTTTATAGATGGAGAACTTGAAACGGATTATAATCAATGGAAAACATGGTCCAGCGGTGCACTAAACAGCAAAAATGCATCTGAGTTAGTTTTTCACTTCATAGTCCTCCATCCAGTTTCCTCAACCAAAATCAGATGGGTAGTTACAGTGTCCATGAAACATTCCTATGTGACATGGTGAAAAGACTGGGGAAATAATAAGATTCATGTACACGAAAGCGTGACAGCCTTCCGCTTCCAAATATCGGGCAAATGACCTTACAAATGCGTCAGTTGTTAGCTCCATTATCTCCTACCTATCCGCACGAGAACGTTCGCCGTCACACAACCAATGGCGACAACAGTTAGTAAACGCATTGGTAGCAGAAAAAACAATGAGGTAAGAACATGAAAGAGTTCTACTCATACACACCTGATAGCATTCATCCTAGGCCTGCAATTAAATGTCAATGCGAGGTCAAATGTCGCTAGCAAAGGAAAGTATGCGATCGGGCACAATGTCGCGACATTAGTCAGCAGTAGACATAAGAATGAGGAGCAGTCAAGCTGGTCAATTTAGCTGATGGTGCCCCACCCTGAAATGGAGATATGTGTGCATCTTGCTTTTGATGGTTCTCCTTTAGAACAAAGTTAGCTGCACCAAACCCCCTTCGTTCCCCCGTCCTCCCACCTTTCAACAGAGTGATCTTTACACATGATTTTGTGAAAGTTGGGCACCCGTGTATACTGCTGGTGTCCTACTGTCGACGGTGATGGCATGGTGATGGTTGTGGTGTTGAAGGCCGGAGACCAACTAGGATAGTAGATGATCATTCGAAGCACACGGACATCCAACGCTTTTACCGTGCATGAGGTATGCTAGACTCAGTGGGCAGCAGCTAGCTAGGGCTGCGAAAAGGAGTATCCCGGTGCTTTGTCAAACAGAATAAGGCGTACGGAGAACCGAAAAACGCCTCAATTTCTGGATATCTGATCTGTTGGAATTTTAGGGGCTGTGGCATCAGTGGTAACTTCAGGATTCAGAAACATCCGGGTTGCAAGCATCTAGCAAGCCAAACTCAAGGTTCCGGAGACGGTTTTTCATGGTTTCATGACTTCATTCGTATTCAGTCAAATAAACCAAGCTGTCCAAATGCGACACGGTTGCGGCAGACAGTTGTCCGTTACTCAACGAGAAGTCAGTGATCAAGATAGTTTCAAACACAAGAGCCAGTCAATAGCGAAAGATAGACCGAACCAGGGACCTGCGCCAGAAATCCTATATTACCTCTAATTTTTTCACATCCTTCACCGGAATCTAACTTCGTGTCAGTGTAGTCTTCATTCGAAAACTGATGATGGGTGTATACTGAAGCAAACTTCAAAAGACAGTTCGTATGTTTTGATGCAGTTGGCACAATGGTTCGAATTTCCAGCTCAGACAGTCGCAGTAATCAAAAAGCAAAATCGGGAGAAGTTTTGTCAAACGAAAACCACAGCCTAAAAACTTACTTTGTAGGCTTCCGATTCATTTGAGGCCATGGCTTTGCCCACGAGGGCAATATGACTATTGTTCCAGGTGTTGTTGTCTACTAAAGTTGTCCGATTCGCCATACCGGCTATTTGATAGCCGTAGTCCCACCATGACATGACTCGGGCATCTGGTTTAGTGTTTTGCCACAACCAGAAATAGGCCTCCCTATAATTATAGAGGGTAACATAAAAAAGAAAATGAACAAAACCTAGGTATGGGTGCTAAACGTAGACCACAACCACTTGAATGTCTGCATGTCCCACGTCACCAAAGATAAAAAATTCTAGATAAAACCAATACTGACCTTAAAATAACACTACTTGTGAGATCAATGATAGCCCAATAGTGGTTTCGACCTTTTTGGAGCCCGTCAGGTAGATGCGGTCAATAAGTGGTCATCAATCTTGCTTCCGACTTGGACAACAAATTGCAGGCCAGCGTAGTGTTAAGGGAAGATTCGATTGAATTGCACCTGAACTACCAGCCAGATGTGTCACACAAATACCGACTAATGTTTCAGTTGGAACGCTACTCACGCTATAGACATTCTCTCCATTCAACACTACTCGGTATAGAGTCTGCTTTTCATCGAGAACCAATCGAGCACAACGGACCCTATTCTAATACGTTCAGCTTGCTGCTACAGCACGTTGTTCTGCAGTCAGCCAACATGTATAAAGTATCTGGGTTAGCCATTCGGAAGATAAAGGAGTGAAAGTCCAACTCAAATCCTGAACAGGATTTGAGACGGGAAACTTACTAGCCTACCTGAGTGAGAGTTTGTGCATTGAAAGCTGTCAATATGAACGCCGTGTAAGGAGCTAAGCTATAACTCCAGAAATCACGAGCCACAGTGTGGAATGCGACAGCAGAAAACAGTGGGGCTACGATTATTGAAAGGAAAGAAGAGTTTGTTTCCCGAGAAACTTCTTAGAAGTTTCAAAAATAAATAATGAATCATTCAGATGTAGCACCCTTTTGGTGCCTGATTACCATGCTATCCGAAGGAAGCACAAGGACTGGGATATTTCCAGGTTGTCCAAACCTATAGAGGGGAAGTCGTGAGGCACAGGTCGGGTTCGAATCACGGACCTTCCGATCAGTAAATTCGCACCCTAACCATCGCCATCGAACCCAATAACAGATAACAACGGCCTGAACCGCCAAAAGGTTTACCGAAAGTACGTAGCTGTTCTCAGTTCGAGTCCTCGGATGGGATTAGCTATCCAGGACATCCAGTGTACAACTTGTTCAGAACGTTCGCCGTTAAGCACAGATTTTATGTTCGTCTCCATCTTGTATCAAATTGAAGTCAAAGATGCTTCATAAGGCGGTCGAGTCAAAAGAAGTTCACATGCAGGATTCTGTCGCAGTTATTACATCCGACCCGATGGTAAAAGACGGCCAAAGAGTTGCTGCTCAAGGAACTCGAACCAACAATCCTTAACTAAGAAAATGAGGTTCGAACGATAAGAGAAACACAATTAAAAAGAACGACAATTTACAGACGATCAAAAACCGCTACAGATTCTAGCGCACCCTGACTCACCTGAAGTCATCCAAAATAAAGCGTGAGCCATCTTTGCCGTAGGAAGCCAGCACAATGGAAGGGCTGGAGTAGGCGTAGGACGACACCCAAACGCAGTGTGACACAAACAGATAGAGCATGAAAATGACGAGGATGCACACGACCGGACGGTAGCTTGAGCTTCCATTTTTCGGAGTGGAATCCTGTTGAGTTTTAGGAGCAGGACAAGCCTTTGCTCCGTTTGCGGAGGCCGTCTAAGGTGTAAACGAATTGTCCGCAATTAAAGCATGATATTTAACACAAAGAATTGAGAAATCCTGAGACACAACCAAAAGATTTACATCAAGACCAAGTCGCAGTTTTTATGGGAAAGAAACACCGATAAGCACACGAATATGCGAATTTACGGACTAGAGACTTTCAAACAAAATAGGTGGCAACATAGCTCGAAACTTTACGTCGACCAACTTCTGGAAGACGGTAAAATTCAGTTGACATCAAAACTGATAACATACACTTCAAGACAGACACATCAAACACAACCTACAGACCAATAAACTTGGTCAAACAACACAATGCTGGAATGGCATGCGGTAACAAAGCGCTGAATGGGAAAAACGAATAAAAAACTCCCCACGAAGATTAAACAAACACAAAATACATATAATTACATCTACCTGTCATCTACATGAGCTGTACGTTTACGGGTGCATTGGATATATA